>NW_021319178.1:22689998-22740715 GCF_001605985.2 Dendrobium catenatum
TCACAGATTGTTCAAAACGAATAAACATAGCATCTATTGGTAATTGGACGAACATATATCTGAAAATTGTAAAAAATGATAGATTAAAAATAAGTAAATGAGATACGCACAAAACAAGCACAACATACGCATAATATAAGCAACGGTCACGCACAGTGTACGCATAACATACGCATTTTTTTTCGCACATCACACGCACATTGCAGGAAACATACAGCAAATTATACGCACGCATAAAGTACGCATAGTGTAAGCACGAAGTAAGCAACGTGTACGCATTGTGTACGCACAAAAGACGCATTGAGTACGCACAGCCTACACATATTTACTCGATGGTTAAAATTTGGTTAGGTTTTATGTTTCAAATCTCAACATAAATTTATCATATAAACCTGAATACAGAGAAAACACGATGGCATCACAGTATCAAACATTTAAAAAGTTTCGAGAAGCCATGCATGGGCCAAAACCTAACTTTACAATTCAAGCTATGCATGGAGAATTCAACCGCCATTGAAGGAGATGACTTAGTTTATTTGATTGATTCTCTAAGATTATAAATAGTATATGATGATAAGTGGAATGTCTTAATGGATAACTTGTCTTGATGTTAGTACTTATTTAACCTAGTTTTTCCTATAATAACCATGTATTTGGTTATTTAACACATTCATTTGAAGTTCAATTCAAATTCCATTCAATCTCAAATGTTTCACTTGACATTATCTCTCTCTACTTGTAGTGAACTTCTGGTTCCCTCTTATAGTTTTTTTTTCTCCAATCTTATACTCAACATCTAAGATCCCTACTCTTCTTATAGCTTTTTTTTTCCTCATCTTATTTTTTTTCCAATCTTACACTCAACATCTAAGATGTTTTCTCCTCCAAATTCACTCTTAAAAGGTTTGGAAATGAATCCCTATGCATATGGATTACTAGAACAACAACAACAACAATAACAAATCTTTATCCCACTACGTGGGGTTAGCTACATGAATCCTTTTTCTCCATTGTGTTCTTTAAGAGTCAAAATCTCATTTAAACCTACTAAAAAATTCATTTCAAATACTTTTAACCAAATTTTTTTTAGGTCTACCTCTACGTTTTTTAATATAGGCAAGATTTAATACATGAACTCTTCTAACAAGTCATCAAAAGGTTGATGTTTTATGTGACCCAATGTTTAAAATTGTGTATTCGGGTATTGAGGCGTTTTTCATTCGTGAGGCGAGGCGTAAGCCTCAAAATCAAAAGATTGCGTAAACATAAAATGATAATTTTTTTATATACTAATGAGTGAATAATATAAAACATAAAAAAACATAAGATATGAAGTGAAATCAAAATATCTCAATAAAAAGACAACATGAAATATAGTTCAACTCAAAATTCTATCTTTCCCAAATCTCATTATTTTTTTCATTAACATATAATTCCAATTTCCAACAATAAATAGCAATGACATATCACATAAGAACTCATAAGTCATCAGCACTGTAATCACTAAGGTGTTCTTCATTTGAATCATCATTATGGTGAACTGCTCTCTCCCCTTCCTCCTCTCCTATAGAGTCCAATGTCGGACATTTACTTCAAGATTTATGTAAGTTTTAATATATATAGCGTGAAGCGTAAGCCTCATGCCAGTGAGGCGAGGCGGGCTTCAAGGCGGGCCTCAACCAAGTTGAGGCGCAAGCCTCATGAAAAAACTCGACGGCGTGAGCATCGAGGCGTTTTTTACTGGAATTGCGCAAAGGCGGGTCTCAAGGCGAGCCTTATATTGCGCATTTTTAAACCATGATGTGACCAATTCATCTAAGGCGACTCTCTCTAATTTTTTTTTGCCATTGGAGCTACTTCAACCTTTTCCCGTATATACTCGTTTGACATTTTGTCTCTAAGAGTAAAGCTACTCATCCACCTAAAGCATTCTCATATTTGCAACACTTAACTAAATTTTATGCTTCTCTATTAATGGGAAACATTCTACACCATAAAGCACAACAGGTCTCACCACCATCTTACAAAATTTTTCCTTAAGTTTGATGGATACTTTTCTATCACATAACAGGCCTGATGCATTCCTCCACTTCAACCATCCTTTTTTAATTCTACTAATAATAACCCCATATATTTTACCGTTACTTTGAATAATATGCCCGAGATATATAAAATATGTATTCTTTTTAATAACTTGATTGCTCAAAGTTATAATCTTCCCACTAGATCTATTACTACTATTACACTCCATGTATTGAATTTTAGATCAAATGAAAACCCATAGACTCTAAGCTAGACATCCATAATTCAAGTTTTCCTTCAACTCCCTTTCTAGCTTATCAACAAGAAGATTATGATCAATAAAAACATACATCAGGGTACATTCTCAAATGTCTAGGAAGAACATCTATGATTAAACTAAAAAATTATGGGCTTAAAATGGATCCGTGATGTAATCCAAATGAATTAGGAAAATACTTAGTTAAACCACATTGTGTTTGAATACAAGTATTGCTCTTGCATACATATCCTTAATGACTTGAATGTAAGCATTATTAACTCTTTTTTTTCTTTAAGAACTTTTCAGAGCACTTATCTTAGAACTTTATCATATGCTTTCTCTATATCAACAAATAGCATATGTAGATCCTCCTTATTCTCTATACTTCTTTATCAAACCTATCAATAAATGTACAACTTCCATAGTAGATCTACCTGACTTGAATCCAATTTGATTTTGAGAAACAATAGTATCATGTCGTAACTTGTGTTCAATTACTCTCTCTCATAATTTTAATGTATGACATATTAACTTAATTTCTCTATAATTCGTACTCTTGTGTATCATGTTTATTCTCAAAAATAGGAACCAACACACTTCACTCATTTGACTTTTTTTAATCTTCAAAATAATATTAAAAAATTTAGTAAGCCTAGAAATTCCTTCATCTTCTAAGCATTTTACACCTCTATTGCAATATCATCAAATCCAATTGTTTTTCTTCACTTCAATTCCTTTGAAGCCTCTCTAACTCCAGTTTTACTAATATGATGATAAAATAATGTTTTTTTTTTAAAGATGATAAGGTCACTAAAATTAATATTATTCTCATATTCTTCATTTAAAAGTTTATCGGAATATCTCATCTATCTATCTTGAATATCCTCTTCTAATAAATACACTTTTTTATTTTCATCATTAATATATTTCATATTCTCTTATCCCTTTTGTTTAGCTAGCTTATACATACATCTTTCTCTCTCTTTAATATCTAATCTATTATATAAATTATTAAAAGCTTAATTTTTTACATCTCATATTGCTTTATTACTCCTTACTCTTTCCTAATTTTCTGAGTATTATTGGGAGCTTTTTCTTTTGATACTCCAAGAAAATGCTTTGCAACTTTCTTAATATCACTAGCTATTTTTTCCCACATAACATAAACTTTCTCATGCACAATTAAAATAATGGGATCTTGAATCGTATTCTAAAAAAACTACTTTTGTTAGTATTTTTTAAATGCCCGCATCTATTTTTAGGAAAATATTTTACTTTATATTTTATATTTTGCTCCATCTTAAAGTCTAAAACTAGTGAGCAATATCTTAGGTTTGGATTCCAATACAAAATAATGATTCTTTCTCCTCTCATTTGCCTCTCTATTTCTCTCTCTTTATCTCTAATTGAGCACATAAGGAAGTGGGAGTCCCAAAGATGGCATGGAAAATTCCAATTAGGGTTGGAGGAAGACTTCCTGCATGATAATTCAATCACCTTCTCTTTCTTAATCCATTGATCTGGTCTATCATGGTCTCATCTTGCATGCTACTTGATTGTTCTTGTAAGAAACAATCAAGAAACCCTAACCCATGTATCCATGAAATCTACTATGTAAGGAAAGCCATATATATCCTTATATCATTAAATCCCAGCCTACCCTTGGTGCCTTGATTGTTTACGGAAACATCAATGTTTAAAAAGGTGAAATTGGGAATCAAGGTTCCATAGCATTCTCATCATCATTCTGGAATCATTTTGGTAGCTTAATTCATTCATTTTGTGATATTAATGATTTCGGATCATTCTTCCTTTGAGGAGAGCAGCTCTGGAAGAACTTAGAAATGCATTTAAAATATAAACCATGATCAAAGATGAGAGAAAAAGGGAGATTTAAATGTGCTGATAGATACGTTAAAAAAAGATTATCATAGGAGGGCAAATACGATAACTAAAAAGTTCATCTTACATATCTTTTAGGAATGTAGTCATAGGAGAAGAATGTGAGCTAGGCAGCTCTCTCTCTCTCTCTCTCTCTCTCTCTCTCTCTCTCTCTCTCTCTCTCTATATATATATATATATATATACATATTGCAAGTTTAACCTTGTAAGGATAAATTTTTAAATACAAATTGAAAGAAGATAAATTGCTAGTTTACAATTTCAAAATTATCAATGTGTTTTCAGTTATGAGATTAGCATATAAAAGATATCTATGAGGAGGGAACTATGGAAATTGCATAATATTCTATTTCCAGTTTTCTCTATTTATTTCTAGATTATTGACTACCTTTTAAGAGAGGTCTTAAGAGAATATCTCCTTGATTTAATTTGATTTGATTTAATACAACTGATATAAGGATGATTTAATTAGTTCATCTAGTTGAACTTGTGATAGATATGCATCATATTTTTCTATAATAATGAGGTGTTAGGATATAAAAATTAAGCTTGAAGAAATTGGATGACTTTTCTCATATTCTCTTTCTCTTCTCTTTTTAAATCTGGATCAAGAGGCCAACCTAAGGCTTTCTCTCTATCCCATCCGAGGTTCAATCAAACCCTTGGGCATGGTCTCCAAGGGGACAAGCTGCTAGTCCATTCTCTCTCATTTCAAATTGATTAGGAGAATCAATCTAATACTTCTCAATTCCTCCCTATAAACCTATGATTGTTCTAGAAAAATTCTATTAGTTTCAAAAGTTTTATGAACAATTAATTTCAAATTTGAATTGTGTGTCCATGATTACATTCGTGGTTTTGAGTTGTACATATCATGCCTTATGATTGCTCCTCCTCATCCAATATAAAGTATAACAAAGGAGGGGAGGGTACAACCCAATTGACTTAATTTATTACCATCACCCTTTATGAAACTCTATCTACTAGATTAGACTTAGGGGCTGTTTGGTATTGGATTTATGTTGGGATTTAAGTCGGATTTATGCTAAATCCAGCCAAATGGTTTTTGTGCGCGCGTTAAAACCCGAGATTTCAGAAATCCCGAATTTAGGGATTTACGGCTTAAATCCCGGATTTACTAAATCCCTCGGTTCGGTGGATTTAATGGGATTTAGCCGAATAAGCGCGCGAAAGGGAGAAAGTTACCTTCACAGCTAGCGAGCTCCTGTTCTTGCTTCCGATCAAAATGTTGTAACTTCCGATCGGACAGGAGGGAAAGTCGTAGAAGGAGCGAAGTCGAATAGCCAGGAAGGAGCCGAAGAAGCGACGCGTGCAATCTATACACCTCCTGCAAAGTAACGAAGCCGAGCAACAAGGATGAAAACAGAGGATGAAAGGCAAACCTAGACGCCTTATGTTATTATTGATTAACTTAATTTAATTAATATAATTTAAATTATTAATAATTAAGTAAATTAATTAAATAACTAATTGTATAGTTAGTGCATAAATTAATTATCTAGATTTAACTTAATTGTATAATTAGTAATTAATATTAATATAATTAGCTTAATTAATATAACTTAAAATATATATATTATAATGTATATAATTAATAGTTACTAAGTACTTTATACATAATATGTTATTAAATTCATAACACATTAATTTTTATTTTTAATTATACATTTATTTTTTAAATTTATAATTATTTTCTTCACATTTAAATTCTTAACTACTATAAATCTTGAAATATGTACCAAACAGTTTCTCAGAATTTAACAGGATTTAGCATTTGACATACCAAACAGTTTTCAGGATTTAACACATTTCGGATTTACTAAATCCAGATTTATAGGATTTACTAAATCCTACTAAAGTTAAATCCCACTTGTTGCCAAACAGCCCCTTAGTGATTAAGTCAGTTACATGAATCATCAATACTATTGATATAATATAATTTCTACTTCACAGGGATCTAATGATTAACACAAATCAATTGGGCGAAAGTGTTCCTTTCGAAAAGTGATTCATGTAGCCGACCCCATATAGTGGGACAAAGGCTTGATGTTGTTGTAGTTGTAATGTTGTATCATATGGATGACCATTCTTGTGCCAACCTTAAAGTATTTAGCTCAATGTCATGATTAGTTACAATGCTTTTCAAATAAATCAACTTCAAATTTTTATTGATTTTTTTTTTTCTGCATTGTTACTAAAAAAATTATCCTCATGTCTGTCTCTATAAGAGCATTGATAGGTGGTCTCTCAATACTTATAAATGTGTTAAGTTTAGATCCTAATTTTTGTCTTATGAAGAAACTACCTACGCAAACTGGCTTGTTAAGGATGTTTCGAGGATTTTACCAAAATTTTGGTGAGTCTCTTCTTTTTTATAAATTGGGGTGATGTTTTTGTGATTGATTTGAGGCATTAGGGCTGTAAAATTTCACAAACAAAACTATTGTGAAATTTGCAGTTGTGATCATATGAGTTAGCCATCAACTGGGTTAAGCATATATAAAATTTATGGTGTGTTTTGTGCTTTGATCTTCCCTCTATTCTTTTTTCTTTCTGATTTAGGCCTCGTTTAATTGCCAATAGAATGTCCTGCAAAATCTGAACATTTAATAAGCTAAATTTATGCAGGACTCCAACTATATTTACTATCTTTCTTTAGAGCTCCTGTTTTGCATGTCTAGCCATCATAAAAGTTTGCTGCATAACTGCTGAAATTTTTGTGTAATTGAAGGTCATCTTTACTGGAGGCCGCACTCAACCTGGCACCATAAAGCCTGATGAAGGAGATAGACATTCTTATTCTGTTATAGATTGTGAGGCGACACGGGAAGCTATATTGCCTTCTGTTCTTTATATACAAAAAATCTTACGGCGCCGACCTTTTCTAATTAAAAACTTAGAAAATGTTATGCGAAGATTTTTACAGTGTTTGGAACTATTTGAGGAGAATGAAAGGAAGAAGCTTGCAATTTTCACTGCCCTTACATTTTCTCAAAAGCTATCAGGTCTTCCTCCTGAGACTGTCTTCCAGCCTTTGCTTAAGGATAATCTTGTTGCCAAGGGACTAGTTCTTTCATTCATTACTGACTTCTTTAAGGAGTATCTGAAGGACAGTAACATAGATGATCTTATAGCACTTTTGAAGAAGGGAAAGATGGAGGATAATATACTTGAATTCTTCCCAACTGCAAAACGCAATGCTGAAGGTTTCTCTGAGCATTTTACGTAAGCATTGTGTTCAAAATAGATTTCTTTTTTATTTATATGCCAATTTGATTGCTAGACAACGTAAAACTTGAAATATGGGAAGTATCAAGCTTTTATGTTCCAAAAATTGAAGGATAAACACGTGCGGTACTGATTTGCAATGTATCCCTATAGCTGCTGTTGCGTGGTGGGTGGTGCTATGAGTTATTGATACAGAACAATTCGACTAATATAGTCTAAAAAAGACCAATAATGCTTGGTGGCATAACCTAAAGAAGTTGAAGCGGGGTACAATGAAGTTGAACCAATTTTCAATCCTTTTTAAAACTGTTTAATTGAAGGCCGATTTTTCTAATATATTTTTTAATTTATTTTATGAGGCTGAATTATCTTCTTTTGGGTAATATTAGGTTTAAATTTGAATATTTGATAGTATTTTATTTGATATTATTTCAAATAGTTAGCCTGATTGTTGTAACTCTATTTCTATAATTGGGATTCATGGCTTTACTTGATAATTCATTAACTACTCAGCAACAACAACATAAGCCTTTCTTGATAATTCATTAATTATTGATTAATGAAATTTTTTTTGGGGTTCAAATCATATGTTTAAATTGCACATGAAGCGATGCGCCTCTTTGATTTTTAAAAATGTTCACCGTGAGGTGTATGCATCTTGTAGGTCTACTAGACGAGGCGTACACCTTAACAAGGATGGGAATGCCTTGCCGTTCTGTGCAATAAATAAGAGGTGTAGCGTTAAATGTTAGGGTTTTTTTGGCTAATCAAATAAAAATAATAATTTAAAATAAAAGACATTCCCAAAGCTTCATTTTATTATTTCACTTCATCTCAAGTTTAAATAGATCTCTTGAATTTCTTTCTGATGATCTTCACATCTATCGCATGACCCTCTTAACAAGTCGGTTGTTTTTGCTCAATTGCATTAAAAGACATACATTTATTTGATGTGCAGCTATTTTGATCAAGTTTTTACATGTGTTGTAACCATAATGAAAGAACAAATTTTTTTTCTCATAAGAAAGTTACACTATGTAACAGTGCTTGAGGAGGTGAATGAGGATATGTGCTCATATGAACAAAATGATCACGCTGAAGCTGTATACTCATGAATGCTTTCGTTCGTGTTTCATAGGTAGCTACCAAGTCTTGCCGGAAGGTTGTAGTTAAAGCTGTATACCTCCTTAAATGGATCGACAAGTCAACTTACCTGAGCCTATTATGAAGCTCGTTCAACATGGCTTGAACTAAGGCCCCTTGTCGAATCGCTACATGCTACTACCTCTCTTACTAGCTTTCCTCGTTGAATATTCAAACTCGCCTAACTTAGCTACTGGAAGAGAAGACACATTATTTAACTACAACATTCCGACATAAAGCTCTTTCATTCTCGTAACATTTTACTCGTATGATTCCTTAAGGCAGTCTGAGATCTTCTACATTAGTGATGCCCAACCATTTGCCAGGGCTCACTTGCAGACTCATTGGAATTCTACTCACCACCACCAAACTCACCCGATGACTTCACTCTTCTCTAGCTTAGCAGGAGTCGACATGTGGACTAGCATATGGTGTTGTACGGATATTCTGTATGACATGTATTTTCATTTATTTATTTTTGTATAACCTTTCTTGTATCCCTCAAAACTAAAAATAGGGGGTGAGGAGAAATAGTTGGAAGACTTTTTTTTTTTTTTTTAAGATTTTGAATCTTAGAATTGGTCACTTTATCTGTGAATCTTGAATTCTAAATTCTTCTCTGGCAGTGAATATTCTGGTAGTTTGAGATTTTCAATCTTTTTCCTCTATTCTCTCTCTACTATCTTTGCACTCCATTTTTTGTTCATAGGTTCTATCTCAATAGGTTGTCTTGCTACTAAGGTTATGCATTATCTATGTACAAATTTGGACTCAACATCCTCTCAGATATGATGATTGTGGATTGATGCCAACGACAAGATGCAGGCTTAGGTAGTCTAGTGATTTCCATGAGAGCTTTCAATCAACATGGAAAACTTTGAGTTCACCTACCATTGAGATCTGCAGGAGATGGAGTAAATGCCTTAGGAGGTCTCTAGGGGCGAGCGTGAGTCAATAGCATCCCCGAGGGGTCCTTCGACTCAACAAATCATCATAGGCGCCCAAAGCGCACACTAACCTTGACACCTATTCCTGACTACACTCATAGATGGACGAGTGATGAAGATTATAGTTCGCTAATTAGGCAAATCCAAAGAGAGGTATGAACTTATTAATGACTTTTCCAAGGCCATTGATGAGGTGAGGCTTCCTCCCAAGTTCGAAATGCCTCATATGTAGTAAAATAGCAAAATTGCCTCCATCGATCTGGTGATGACTTATGAGTCAATGATTTCTCTGGGAGATACCCATAAGTGTTTGCTTTTCTTCACCACACTTACGGAGTCCGAGCTAAGGTGGTTCATTCGTTTTCCTCTGGGCGTGATTAAGTCTTTTGCTAAGTTCAAGTTGATGTTTGAAACATAATTTGCAAGTTCCCAAAAGTCTCAAAAAAGCTTGCAATCTCTGCTGAAGATGAGGCAGGAGACATGAGAATTACTAATGAACTTTATAGTGAGGTTCCAGAGGAAAATGATGGAAATTAGGGATTTGGAACTTGTTGTCGCCTAGGCCGCATTTATTGAAGGGCTAAGATAATGTCTTTTCAGATACGCACTCGGTCTACTGTAGCAAATGGTACTTGTTGAGCTATTGGAATTGACAAATAATTTTATCAATGCTAAGGAATACAATAAAGTGGCTAAATTCTCTTCAGCCATTCACCCCCCATAAGATCATTGCGGGAGTAAAACAACGATGAGGAAGAGATAGCTAAAGATTTCATCCCAAGGATAGGAGGGATTGGAGACCAAAGCCACAGCATGATCGCCGTCTGTCTCAGGAACCTTAGGCCATTAAAGGTAACATGGACATTAGCGCTGAGGGTGGAGGAGCTCGCTTGTGCCAGTTGAACCTACCATGAAGAAATTGCTCATCGACCGCCAACCTTCCTTATATGCACTTCGTTGAGGGTATCCATGGTTGCTAGTTGAGGCTATTCGTAACATAATATGCAATTGTCCAAAAGTCTCAAAAGAGCTTGAGGTTCCAAAGGGAGATGATGGAAATTGGTGATTTGGAACCTATAGTTGCCTAAGCTATATTAACTGAAGGATTAAGATGGTGTCTTTTTAGATACGCACTCGGTCTATCATAGATGATGGAACTTATTGAACTATTGAAACTAGACAACAATTTTATAAATGCTAAGGAATACAATAAAGTGGGTAAATACTCTTCATCCATTCAACCACCATAAGATCATTGTGAGAGTAAAGCGACGACAAGGAAGAGAGCGAAAGATTTCGTCCCAAGGATAGGAGGGATTGGAGATTGATGTTATCAAATATTTTTGTATTTTTATTTGAACATTAGTATGTTTTATGTTCTTTTCATTTTTTAGCTATCCAATGATGGGAAATCATCCAATGAACATGGTAGGTTGTGCGTGGGACTTGGTAGACCTTTGGTTTGCTGGCTCGATTGGTCCTTGTCTGCTGCTGGTTCACGGGTTGGCTTATGGTCCACAGTTTTGGGGCCTATGGTGATGTATGGAGAAGGTTGGAATTGAGCTCATTTGTTGCTAGCTCATTAATGATGAGCTGAAGTTAAGTAGCTCATTAATGTTCTAAAGGTAACCTCATAAGTTGGATTCAATTTTTGGAGTGGACTTATCCCTTCCCCTTCCCCTTCCCCTTTCTTCTTTAAAATATTCCCTTGTCTCTTGGGAATCCGTGGCTGTGTTTGAGCTTCCTGTGCTGGATTAATTCCATGCCTTTTCTCCTTGGGTCTCCGGCTGGCCTTTGGTTTTTCTGAGCTGGGGGCTTTTCCTTGCATTTTGACGCCTTGGTTCCGTGGCTGCCTCTTCGGTTCTTTGACTGGACTGTTTTTCCGTGAAAAGCAATGGGGAAATCCGTGACTTATGATGCTTGGGTTCTTGTGGAAATTCAATAAAGTGGCTGTTGGCATTCTCCTTTCTTACCTATAAATATGAGAGGTTTTGTGAAGAAATGGGAGTTGATTATTGTGAGCAATTGCTATTGACCTGCGGGTTATTGGAAAAGCTTGTGAGCTTGTTCCATTCTTCTTCTCCACCTCCTATGGAAATCTTGTGAGATCTTTCCCCCCTTCGTCTTGGCTTCTAACCTCTTTCGTCTCTCCGCAAGTACCACTCCATCTGTATCCTTCTTCTCGAGCTTTAGTAGTGTTTGTTGGTTGACTTGGAAGCATTTGTTGGAAGAATTAGACGATCTTGCATTGGTGGACCATTGGTTTGCTAGCCCTATGCACTTATTTTATTTAACCTACATTTCGATGCATGTGAGGAACCCGCTTTGACGGTTGTCTGAGGATAGCGTTGTTTCTATTTTCTTTATTTCTTTAAGTCTATCGTGTTTTCTTTGTTGGATTTTGAATGTTATAGATGATTGCTACTATTTGAATAGAGTGGTTTGAGTTCTATCCATTTTTCTCTTTGTTTCAGTTTTCTTACACTTGTGCTTTCATCAACTTGGTATCAGAGCAAGTTCGTTTTTTGTTGATAGGATTCTTTCTCTTTTGTGTTTAACAAATGGCTAATGATCAAGGGGATTGGCAACAAATGATGCAACAATTGAATAATTTGCAACACTAAATCAACACGGTAGCTGAAGCAATTGCTAATCTAAATGTCAATCAAGCTTATGTTAATCCTAGTGTTCATACTTCTGAAAGTGAGGAAGAACCTAGAAATCAAAATAGCGACAAAGAAATTGGGATTACGGAATTAAAATTGATGTTCATAATTTTGAAGGAAAATTACAACCTTAACAATTCATTGAATGGGTAGAGAAAATGGATCAATTTTTCGAATGAAAAGAAATTCCGGATAATCGAAAAGTCAAATTCTCTAGTTTAAAGCTAACAGGGCATGCATTAACTTGGTGGAAAAACTTACAAACAACATATTAAGGCGAGGCAAAGAAAAAATTCTAACTTGGGATAGGATGAAAGAAAAGATGAAAGGAAAATTTCTGACTTCTGATCATTCAAGAATCATTTTTCAAGAATTTAATAATTTGCTTCAAGGTAATCGAACTGTGGAAGATTACACTGAAAATTTTTATAAATTACAAGCTAGAAATGATTTGGATGAGACTGAGGAGAAAACCATAACAAGATATCTTAATGGGTTAAAATGGACAATTCAAGATCAACTTAACTTGCATCATATTATTAAATTAGATGAAGCTTATTGCATGGCCTTGAGAGTTGAAAAATAGCATTTGCGGGGAAGCAACAAAATAATTGAAATGTATAAACGGTGACAAACTAGTGGGACTAAACGTCAATCTCAAACTTCTGCGGAAACTTCAGGTGTGAAAGTTAAAGCTGTTGAAAGTCAAAATCAGGAAAAGGGTAAAGGGGTAGCAGGATCTAAACCTATTGAACAATCTAAAATGATTGGGCCTTGTTACAAATGTGGTTTTTATGGTCATTTGTCAGCTACTTGAAGAAAAAATAATCTGCTACAGTAATTTCATAGAATATGAAAAAGAAATAGAGGAAGAGGAAGATAATGAAACGGAATCTAAAACTGAAGCTGAGTTGGAAAAATTTAACTTAGAAGGTGATGAAGGAGAACCATTGTTAGTAATTCGACAAGTTTTAACTGCTCAAACTGAAAATGAAGATAAGTGGCTTAGAAGAAACATCTTTAGGACTACCTGCACAGTTGAAGGGAAGATTTGTACCTTAATGATTGATAGTGGAAGTTCGAGAAATTGTGTCACAACATATGGTAAAAAAGCTTAAACTGAAAACAAAACATCTTGTTAAGTCATACAAAATATCTTGGTTTAAAGAGGGGAGCGAGGTTCCTATAACCAAACAATGCACTGTGAACTTAACTATTGGAGGAACTTATAAAGATCAAATAGTCTGTGATGTTGTACCTCTTGAAGTCTGTCATATCCTTTTGGGCCGTTCATGGCAGTATGATCATAAAACCATCCACAATGGGGAAAAGAACACCTATACTTTGATTAAAGATAATAAGGAGTTCACTCTTTTTCTACAAAGAAACATTCTTGATCCAACAACAAAGAACAAAAAGTCTACAAGATCTCCCCCCCCTAAATTACTTCTAAACACAAGTGAGTTAACAAAGTCTGATGTGATATATTTGGTGCTTGGAAAAGAGATTGATTTAACTTTTAAAATTCCTAAAGAAATACAACCGTTGCTTGATGAATTTTCTGATTTAATTCTTGATGAATTACCAGCTGGTCTACCCCCAATGAGAAACATTAAACATCATATTGATTTAATTCCTGGAGCTATATTGCCTAACCGTTCACATCACAGAATGAGTCCAAATGAACATCAAGAACTTTCTAAGCAAGTGTCTGAACTGTTGGAGAAAGGTTTAATCCAGGAAAGTATGAGTCCTTGTGCTATACCTGCTTTGCTTACTCCAAAGAAAGATGGAATCAGGAGAATGTGTGTGGATAGTCGAGCCATAAATAAAATAACCATCAAATATAGGTTTTCAATTCCTAAGTTAGATGACATGCTTGATATGCTGAGTGGTGCTAAAATTTTTTCGAAAATTGATTTGAAAAGTGGATATCATCAGATAAGAATTAGACCTGGAGATGAATGAAAAACTGCTTTTAAAACCAAAGAAGGTTTATATGAATGGCTTATTATGCCTTTTGGTTTGTCTAATCCGAGTACTTTTATGTGAACGATGAATCATATTTTGCAACCTTTTTATTGGAAAGTTTGTGATTGTATATTTTGATGATATTCTGATTTATAGCATTCGCCCATCTGAACATCTATTTCATGTCGAGCAAATTCTGAAAACTTTGAGGGAACAAAAACTGTATATCAATTTAAAGAAATATTCTTTTATGACTTCGAGTTTGACATTCTTGGGTTACATTGTGTCTGCTAAGGGAATCAAAGTAGATCCTGTAAAGATTGAGGCAATAAAGAGCTGGCCTGTTCCTAAAAATATCAGTGAGGTAAGAGGTTTTCATGGGTTAGCATCTTTTTATCGTCGTTTCGTTAAAACTTCAGTTCTGTAATCGCTCCTATCACTGATTGTTTTAAAAAATGAATTTTTAAATGGACTCCTAAGGCTGAAACTACTTTTCAACTGATCAAATGCAAAATGAGTCAAACTCCAATTCTTAACCTGCCAAATTTTGAAAAAGTTTTTGAAATTGATTATGATGCTTCGCATGTTGGTATTGGTGCTGTTTTGAGTCAGGAAGGAAAACCTATTGCATATTTTAGTGAAAAGTTAAATGATGTTCGATCTCGATATTCTACATATGACTTGGAATTTTATGCCATTGTTCAAGCTTTGAAACTCTGGAGATGCTATTTGATTCAACGAGAATTTATTTTGAATACTGATCACGAGGCTTTATGATTTTTGGGTTTACAAAAAAATCTGAACAAAAGACATGCCAAATGGGTTTCTTTTTTGCAAGAATACTCTTTTCATATCAAACATAAAATTGGGGTTTTGAATAAGGTTTTTTTTTTTAAAATTTTTTTTTAGGGTTTTGAATAAGGTTGTTGATGCTTTAAGTCGAAGATCTCACTTGTTGATAACTGTTTTTCCGGCTGTTATTTCTTTTGATTTTCTGAAAGATACTTATGAGAATGATTCTGATTTTAAAAATATTAGGGCTTCTTGTCTTGCTTCTGAAACTGATCCTTCTGCTCAGTTTGTTATACATCAAGGTTTTTTATTTAAGGGAACTAGACTTTGCATATCTAAGAGTTCCTTAAGAGACACAACTTATGAAAGAAATGGATAGTGGAGGTTTGGGAGGACACTTTGGGCAAGGAAAAAACAATTGCTTTAGTTGAAGAAAAATATTTTTGGCCTCACATGAGAAAAAGACATTGCTAAGCTGGTTAAATAGTGTAAAATATGTCAGGCTTTTAAAGGAATTGCACAAAATTCTGGTTTGTATACTCATCTGTCTATTCCAAACAAACTTTGAGAAGATATTTCTATGGATTTCATTTTGGGTTTGCCGGTTACTTCTAAAAAAATTTGCTCTGTATTTGTGGTTGTGGATCGATTTAGCAAAATGACGCATTTTATTCCCTGTAAGAAAACTTCTGATGCTTCTTACATTGCTGATTTGTTTTTCAAAGAAAGTATTCGTCTGCATGGTATTCCTCGTACTTTTACTTCTGATCGAGACACTAGACTTTTAAGTCATTTTTGGAGAACTCGATGGGCAAAACTTGGAACTACTCTTCAATTTAGTAGTGCCTATCATCCTCAAATTGATGGGCAAACTGAAGTTGATAATAGAAGTTTAGGAAATCTGTTAAGATGCCTTGTTGGAGAAAAACCATCTCAATGGGATTTAGTGTTACCTCAGGCTGAGTTTGCTTACAATAATTCTGTTAATCGTTCCACTAGCAAAACTCATTTTGAAATAATTTATGGGCAACATATTCCTCACATTTTAGATAGGAACTCCTTATCCTTACCTTAAAAAACTAGTGCTGAAGCTTTTGAAACATTTGACCACATAAAGACGGTACAACAACAAGTTCTTGAAAAACTAAAAAAAAACTAATGCTAAGTACAAGTCTACTGCTGATAAACATCGAAAAGAAGTAAATTTCAATGTGGTTGACTTGGTTATGGCTTACTTTCGTCACCAACGATTTCCTGTTAGTACTTTTAAAAAGTTAAGCAGAAAGAAATTTGGCCCTTTTCGTGTGCTTCGAAAATTAGGCACTAATGCTTATTTACTGGACCTACCAAATACTGTTGGCACTTCTTCTGTTTTTAATGTTTCTGACTTGTCTTTGTATGAAAGAAATTCTGATGATTCTGTAGACATTGAAACTTTGCCACTCTCTGCTCCTTTGGTAAATCCTGAAGATCAAATTGAAGATGCTGTTGATATGAAAGTCACTAAAACAAGACATGGGGAACACAAGAGGTTCTTGGTCAAATGGAGCAACCGACCATTAACTGATTGCACCTGGATTGATGCTGCTGTTTAAAAAAAAAAGAAATTTGGAGCTTTATAAAAAAATTGTTGATACGTTCTCATCAGGAGATGAGAATTTTCCACCAGGGGAAATTGTTGCTATCAAATATTTCTGTATTTTTATTTGAACATTAGTATGTTTTATGTTCTTTTCTTTTTTTAGCTGTCCAATGATGGGAAAGCATCCAATGAACATGGTAGGTTGTGCGTGGGGATTGGTAGACCTTTGGTTTGCTAGCTCGATTGGTCCTTGGCTGCTTCTGATTCACGGGTTGGCTTATGGTCCATGGTTTTGGGGCCTATGGTGATGTATGGAGAAGGTTGGAATTGAGCTCATTTGTTGCTAGCTCATTAATGATGAGTTGAAGTTTAGTAGCTCATGAATGTTCTAAAGGTAAGCTCATAAGTTGGATTCAATTTTTGGAGTGGACTTGTCCCTTCTCCTTCCCCTTTCTTCTTTAAAATATTCCCTTGTCTCTTGGGAATCCGTGGCTATGTTTGGGCTTCCTGTGCTGGATTAATTCCGTGCCTTTTCTCCTTGGGTTTCCGGCTGGTTGCTGGTTTTTCCAAGCTGGGGGCTTTTCCGTGCATTTTGACGCCTTGGTTCCGTGGCTGCCTATTCGGTTCTTTGACTGGACTGTTTTTCCGTGAAAGCAATGGGGAAATCCATGACTTATGATGCTTGAGTTCTTGTGGAAATTCAATAAAGTGGCTGTTGGCATTCTCCTTTCTTACCTATAAATATGAGAGGTTTTGTGAAGAAAGGGGAGTTGATTATTGTGAGCAAATTTGCTATTGACCTGCGGGTTATTGGAAAAGCTTGCGAGCTTGTTCCATTCTTCTTCTCCACCTCCTCTGGAAATCTTGCGAGCTCTTTCCACCCTTCATCTTGGTTTCTAACCTCTTTCGTCTCTCCGCAAGTACCACTCCATCTGTATTCTTCTTCTTGAGCTTTAGTAGTGTTTGTTGGTTGACTTGGAAGCATTTGTTGGAAGAATTGGACGATCTTGCAGTGGTGGCCATCGGTTTGCTAGCCCTATGCACTTATCTTATTTAACCTACATTTTGATGCATGTGAGGAACCCGCTTTGACGGTTGTCTGAGGATAGCGTTGTTTCTATTTTCTTTGTTTCTTTAAGTCTCTTCGTGTTTTCTTTGTTGGATTTTGAATGTTATAGATGATTGCTATTATTTGAATAGAGTCTGGTTTGAGTTCTATCCATTATTCTCTTTGTTTCAGTTTCTTACACATGTGCTTACATCAGAGACCAAAGCCATAGTGTGATCACCGTCGCTCTCATGAACCTTAGGCCGCTAATGATAGCATGGACACCAGCGCTGAGGGTGGAGGAGGTCGTTCGTGCAACTTGACCTTACCATGAAGAAATTGCTCATCGACCGCCAACCTACCCCATGTGCACTTTGCTGAGGGTATCCATGGACGCTAGTTGAGTCTATTCAAAACAAGGAGTCCTTCAAGTGCCCACTGCTTATGAAAATTATTGACAAGCTCGCATTACCTTGAGGTATTATGCCTTTTATTTGGATTCATTGCCACTTGTGAGGTTTGATGGAGGATCTCATCAAGGAAAGTTGAAAAAGTTCATGCTTGCATAATTAGGACAATGACGTGGAAGGCACCCACAAAAAAAGGCTTCAATGAATTAGTACCTGCTCACTCAGTGCATATTGCTAGAGTGATACTTACCATTTTGGGTGGTATACAAGCTGATGCTTTGGTGAAAGTGAAGTAGATGTTGATCAGAGAAATAAACTCGATGTCCATCTCAATAACTTTGGCAATGGACGTTGTCCCAATTACTTTCTGTGAAGTCAACAAATCTTGCTAGAGGAACCTTCATAATAATGCAGTGGTTGTCATTATTGTTAACTATTAGATTGACATCATTCTATAGGGAGTTTTCTAAATATTATTATAAATTTGTATTTGAGAAGATAAGCTTGTTTGCTTTCAAGCTCACTCCCACTAAAAGACTCCTTTATAGCTTTTCAAGAGAATAGAGAGAGACAGGAGTACTTCCCTTATCTCTCACTTGGGGAGAGAGAGACCATCAATACAGTGCAATGGTCGACTTCATCAGTCGACTCGTTGGTGACTTATAATGCCATATTTTACAGGTCTCTACTGAGCACTTTTGGGTTGTGGTATCCACCTACCGCATTACAGTTAAATTCTAGGTTGAAGGGAGATCACCGTGATGGGAGATCTCACTGAGTTGCACACTTGCTATCTGCGAGCAGTACGTAAGGTGGCGACCACTATAGAGGAAGTCCTCCAACTAGATGTGGAGAGAAGTCCAAGTTTGAAGACTATGGAAGTAGCAAGGATATGTACTATCGAAGCCAAGTCGAGCAGGACCCTTAGAATAATTGCCTCCTTTAGTTAGGAGCACAGGAGAAAGCTGATCCATGACTTTAGGGGGATTTGGATTTCTTTGTATAGATGGCTGCGGGGATGCCCAAGATCAATGAAGAGGTCGCTTGCCATTGGTTGAACATAAAGAAGGGATGTTCGACTAATTAAACAGAAGATCAGGAAGATTGTTGCTATACTCATTGTGTGCATTAAGGAAGAGGTGCTAAAACTTGTAGATGCCAACTTCACAATAGTTGGATCTCAAATTTGGTAATGGTACAGAAGGCACTCGTAAATGGAGGATATGTGTGGATTTTATGAATCTGAACTTGTCATGCCTAAAGATATCTATTTGCTGCCAAGGATTAATGTTCTGGTTGACTTGACAGTTTCAATTATGAGCTTCTTGGATGCCTTAGGCTATCATGAGATGAAGATGCATTCAGGCAAATGCGGGAAGCTATCTTTTATTGCAAAATTCGTGTCCTTTGATTTGAAACATTGTTTAAAATTATGCAATATGAGGCTCATCTTATCATATATTTGATATAAAATTCCTGGAGGCTTACACCTCGAGTTTTTTTTAGTCATGTGCATCAATTTGGCTAAGGCGTACCTCACCTCATTAGCATGAGGCGTATACCTCACCATATTTATATATTTTTTTTACTAAAATTTATCTAAATCTCAAATTAAAGCCGTGAACAAATCACCCGTTCATGCACCCTTGAGCCGCAACAGCTTCCTCTTGACGGCCTCAACCTCCAACATGTTGCATCCGCCACATCCACCATCGTCGTAGTCCCCACTGAGGATTACTTAGAAGCTGCACATCACCACCACCTCTTCTAAATATATTGGAGTATTACTCTTTTTTATGTTGATGACAAACATTTATGAATGAGGATGATGATTGAAATAAATGTTGAAGAATCAAATTGCGAGACATTGACTCTATTGGATGAGGCAGGGGATAGACCAATTTGTTTTGACAATGACTTGAGGACACTCTTAGTGAAGATAGTGGAGATGATTTGTTGCCAATTTTTTCAGCTTTCTTTAGGAAATTATATGTGGATGAGTAGTGAATTGGGAATGAAGGAATTTATAGTTGAATTTAATTTTATATGATATCTTTATGCAAATTTTGTATTTTATATTATTTTGCTCTTGTAATATTTAGATTTCAATTCTATTTTATATAATTTATCAATTGTCATTTTACATTTTATGCAATTTTTTGTTTCATACTAAGAAGGGAGAAAGATATATGTATAAGTTAGCCAAACAAAGGGATAAGAGTAGTAAGGATTTAGTTCAAGTGAAGTGTATTAAAGATGAAGATCAAAAAATATTTTCCTTAGAAGATAATATTCAACAAAGGTGGATGAAATATTTTGCTAAACTTTTTAATGAAGATTGTGAAAATATGATTGACTTTAGTTTAGCACCCTAAATGAAAATAAAGATTTCTATTTTTATCGGCGTATTATTAAAATCGAAGTTAGAGAGGCTTTAAAGAAAATGAAATGTGAAAAAGCTGTTGGACTTGATGATATCCCATTAGATGTGTGGAAATTATTAGGAGATGAAGGAATTTCATTGCTTACTAAACTTTTTAATACTGTTTTGAAAACTAAAAAGATGTCAAATGAGTGGAGAATGAGTGTGTTAATTCCTATTTTTAAGAATAAATGTGATGCACAAGATTGTGTGAATTATATAGGAATTAAGTTAATGTGTCATACTTTAAAACTATGGGAGCGAGTATAAGTTGCGGTGTGATACTAATGTTTCTCAAAATAAATTTGAGAAACATGATGGGTAGGTTTACTATAGAAGCCATACATTTATTGAGAGGTTTGA
This sequence comes from Dendrobium catenatum, assembly GCF_001605985.2. NCBI lineage: Eukaryota > Viridiplantae > Streptophyta > Magnoliopsida > Asparagales > Orchidaceae > Dendrobium > Dendrobium catenatum. The sequence continues at coordinate 22,710,775 of NW_021319178.1, forward strand.
TGGAGAAATATAGAGAGAATGAGGATCTATATGTGATATTTATTGATTTAGAGAAAACACATGATAAAGTTCCAAGAGAAGTGCTATGGAGAGTTCTTGAAAAGAAAGGAGTTAATAACGCTTTTATTCAAATCATTAAAGCTATGTATGCATGAGCTTTTACTTGTGTTCAAACACAAGGTGGTTTAACCAAGTATTTTTCTATTTTGGTTGGATTACATCAAGGATCAGCCTTAAGCCCATATCTATTTTGCTTTAGTCATGGATGTTCTCACTAGACATTTGCGAAAGGATGTACCTTAGTGTATACTTTTTGCAGATGATATTCTTCTTGTTGATAAGACTAGAGAGGGGGTTAGGTAAACTTGAATTATGGAGGTCAACCGTAGAGTCTAAAGGTTTTCACTTGAGTAGATGTAAAACTAAATATATAGCGTAATTTTAGTAGTAATAAACTTAGTGAGGGGATTATGTCTTTGGACAATCAAGTCGTTAATAAGAGTACACGTTTTAGATATCTTGGATCTATTATTTAGAGTGACGATGAAATAGATGGGGATATTATTAACATAATTCAAGTTGGATGGTAGAAGTGGAGGAATGCATCGGGCTTGTTGTGTGATAGAAAAGTCCCCCTAAAACTTGAGGGAAAAATTTGTAAGATGGTGGTGAGACCCGCAATGCTTTATGGTTCTGAATGTTGGCCATTAAAAGAGAAGAATAATATTAAGTGTTATAATGATGAGGTTGCTTAGGTGGATTAGTGGCTTTACCCTTAGAGATAGGATACGAAATGAGCATATACATGATAAGGGTTGAGTAGCTCAAGTGGAAGATAAGATTAGAGAGAGCCACCTTAGATGACTTGGTCACATAAAACGACAACCTTTCAATGACCCGGTTAGGAAAGTAGAGGTATTAGATTTGACTTATGTTAAGAAAGGTAGACGCAGACTTAAAAGACTTGGTTAGAAAATATTAGCAATGATTTTTCTTTATTAGATTTAAACGAGAATTTGACTTTTAACAGGACACAGTAGAGAAAAAATATTCATGTAGCTGACCCCATGTAGTGGGACAAAAGCTTGATAATGCATGCAAATTTCATCTTAGTTTTATTTTGAACTTTATTGTAATTTGAATTTTAAATTTTTATGTTTTTTCTACCCTATGATGGAAGGAAACCAATGATCATGTGTAGGTTGTGCTCTTGGACATGCTATTCCTTTGGTGTGCTAGTTTCTTTGGTGACATGACTATTTTGTTGACTTGGGTTTGATCCAAGTTTCTTGGATGTGGTTTGGTTGATTCAGGTATGTGATGGCTGGAGATTGTTGGGCTTTAGTTGCCTTTATTCGGCTTATTTTCTGGTTCTGTGCATCCTGGGTACATTTCCCCTTTTTGCCTCTTCGTTTCCTCTGCCTGTCCCAATTCTTCCCCCTAGCGCCTGTTCGTTCGTTGGCTATTCCGCGTGCCCCTAAATGTGTTGCTCCAGGCGGTGGTCTTTTGGCCTTTTACCTCCCTCTATCTTATTGGTTTAAGTGGGCGGTTGTTTGGCTTTTTGGTTCCCTTTTTTCACCTATATAATGGGGCTGATTTGTGGCATTTGGAGCTAATTCTTGGTGAGTGATAAACACTAAAACCTAAGGGTTTCTTCTTTGATAGCTTGCGAGTTATGTTCCCCTTTCTCTTCTCCTCTATATAATTTCATCTCGGTGTATCTTTCTTCTAAAGCTTTTGAAGGTGTTGGTTGGCTGGTTTGTTAGCATTTGCCGGAGGAGTTTGTGGTGGACGTTGGCCCAAAGTTGCTGTGGTGGACCTTTAATTTGCATGTCTTTGAGCACTAATCATTTTACCTACTATTTCGATGCATGTGAGGTGACCACTAGCTGGTTGTTTTGAGGGTAGTTTTTATTTTTAATTTTCTTAGTGTTTAACTTCCATTTTTTTTCAAGTTTTTTTGGTGTTGGCTTACTTTAATGTTGAATTGATTCGGGTTCTACTCTACCTAGTGTTCTCCTTTGTTTGGTTTTGTCTGAGTTGCTTGCATCAGTAGAGGTATTAGATTTGACTTATATTAAGAAAGTTAGATGTATACCTAAAAAGACTTGGTTAGAAATTATTAGAAATGATCTTTCTTTATTAGATTTAAACGAGAATTCGACTTTTAACATGACGTAATGGAGAAAAAAGATTTATATAGCCGACCCCATGTATTGGGACAAAGGCTTGATGTTGTTGTTGTTACAATTTTTATTTCATATATATGCAGTTTAGTACTTCATAGTTCAATAAGAAGTTAACATTGTTATCCTTTTAACTTATTATTTAGGTTTTTAATAAAAATCGCTTTTAACCTTTATTTTCACTTTACACAATTTTTGAATTTTGAGGCTTACACCTCGAAATGCTTTGAGGTTTATGCCTCGCCTCATGAATAAAAATGTCTCTATACCTAATTACACAGTTTTAAACCTTGATTTGAAAATGTAGTATTGACCTATTATAGGATGATGAATAACGTTTTTAAAAATTAGACGGAGAGGAACATTGAGATATATTTAGACAGCCTCCTTGTAAAAAGCACGTCACTCTAGTAGCACATTAAAGATTTGAAAGAGATATTTGTCACCCTCGAAGAGTAACATGTGTCTGAACCCCATGAAGTGCACCATTGGGGCGGGTTCAGAAAAATTTTTGGGATTCCTTCTCACACTTTATGTCATCAAAGTAAACCCAGACAAAGTGAAAGCTATTATGGAAATGCAATAGCCCAAGACGGGCAATGAGGTTCAGTGACTCACCGTGCAAGTTGTTGGAATCAATCACTTAATTTCTCGACTTGATGAGAGATGCTCACCCATTTTCAATCAAGAGTACAAAGAAATTATGTTGAACTAAGGACTGCGACGACGCCATCTAGTAATTAAAATATCTTCTCACCTCATCAGCCCTACAACAAAGCCCACGATTAGAGAAATATTTGCTGCAATATCTAGGGGTGGTAAAGATGTCATCAGCTTGGTACTCGTAGTAAAAGAAGGAAATAATGACTTGTGTACTATATGAGTAAAACACTCAGGGACGCAGAGCAAAATGTATTCAATCATGGAGAGACTTGTATGGGCTTTAGTAAACTCGTCCATGTGTGTAATAACATGTATTTTAATCGAGTCAAATAATTTTTTTTTCAGAATTCGATATAAGTTTAAATCACAAATCATCTTAAATTATCATATCATAGATATTGTAGTGATTTATTTACACAAATTTTTTCATTATTTTTATGCATTGGTGCAAATTCTTAAGAAATTGATACATGTCGGTACAAGTGAGATTTTGGGACCGTTAGGTTTCTGTTTTACAAATCGATTTCTTTAATGTTTTTTTAAATAAAATGAGTTATTTTATGGATAATTTTTTATAATTTTTAGAACAAAAAAAGATTTATTTGAATTTTGCACTAAAATTAAATACATTATAATTATATCAATAACATAATATTATTTTATTATAATTATCCTAAACCATTAACATAAGCTTTTAATCCCCTATTCATTTTGGCTAATAGAGAAAAGAATTAGAGAAATAAGAGAAAGGAGAGGAGAGAAAAAAAAAAGCCTGAGTTTTGAGGTTATAGAGTAATTTTTGTCAGTCAATCCTATTGAGAGATTTACTCTTCTCATTCTAAGGAACCATTATCTTATTTCTGATTTCAATAATTAATATTTTTGATATTTTTCCTATTAAATTTGTATTTTTGTTACAAAAAATGAGGATAAATTCATATTGGTAAAATTTTAACCACGTAACTTTTGTTTAGTATAACCATCAAAATGCATGTTACAGATTTATTATTACTATATAGCTTTATTGATATTGTATTGATTTACTATCACTGTACATATTTGCTGTTATTGCATTACTTTACTGATACTGTTATTGATATGGTATCGATACTATTTGATACTATTGATTGATTTTTAATATTACTGATATTGATTCACTGTACTTATAATCATCACATGATATTCTAAGCATGTGATATACTGATAAGCATGTGATTTAAATATTAATTTGATTCTGATATAAAATAATTGAATAACATGTGCACATTTTTATAGGATTTTACTTTATTGATATGATTCCGACCGTTTTTATCGATTCTTTGATTTTACCGATTTATACAATTTCTTTACTAATTGATAGTATTGATACGACGACTAATTTATCAATATTACACCCGTACTGGTTTACTGGTTTTCTCACTGTACTGTTTTACTAGTTTTTGTACCTTATTATTTTACTATTTACAAATTCTACTATTACTGTATGTAAGTTTTACTATTTCTGCGCTGATTCTTAATCATATGATTGTTACTATTTATAAATTGACTGATGATATGCATATTGCTTTTTTTCCATGTTTTGAATTCAGTTATAGGAATTTAGTTGCTTGCGGGGCTGTTTAGCTCATTATATGTGATTTAAATGATTTCAGATTAGAGAATATGTTCAAGAGTGTCAAAATGATCAAGATTCCTCAAGCTCTATTTCTTTCTGTTGTTATTCTTTTGTACTCAGGATAGAGTTGTGATATGATTATATAGATCCTCAATAATGTATATGTTTTTTGAGAGAAATAATGATATGGATATTTTGAATTTTAGAATTTATTTCTATTATTTATATTGATAAAAAAAATTAAGTAGCTCTAGTTGTTGTTTATTAAAAGATAAATAAAAAAATAATTCTTCCAAATTAGATCATGGAATGTGACGAGGTTATTGTGGTCTTACTTTCAGGCCATCTAATCAAGTGGTAACTGACCACCCACTAAAAGTTATGCCTGCCAAACCATATCACTTTAGGAGATTACTTAAATGGTTAGTGGAGCTGAGCGAGTTCTAGATCACTTATATGCCAAGGATAGCCATCAAGGTTTTGACACTCGCTGACTTGTGGATTTCAACAATCAAGGCACTAAGTTAAAGGTGACAACTCCACAATAATGTTGGATGCTCTACGACAATGGTGCCTCAAGCAAATAGGAAATCGGTGCGGGTATGGTTCTACAAAGCTAGTCTGGAATCCAAGTCACTCAGTCAGTGAGCGTAGAGTTCAAAGTTACGAACAATTAAATCGAGTATGAAGCTTTGCTGGTTTGCTTGCGATTTACCACTGTGTTTGGGGTAACTCTATTAGTTTTTAATTTTTATTCATAGTTGATGGTGAATTAGATCGGTGGGGGATATGAAGTAAAAGATGAGCTATTTATGAGATGTTTATTTAGAGTAAAGTTGGAGATTAGAAAACTATAATATTGTAATATCTCCTAAATTCCATGAGAAAAGAGCTAACTTGTCGATCTACTTTTCAAGCAACAAAATCTTGATGGGAGACCAGTAGTGAGAATCATCTGTCTGACGATCGATAAGCAGGAAGTTATTCAAATTGAGAACAACAATTTGGCAAGTTGGATAGATTCATTCATGGAATACTTGAAGTTCGAAGTGATAAACACATAAGTTGGAGACTAGCAACAATTTAAATCAAGGTGGCGAACTACTTGGTCCATATGATATTATAGAGAGGATTGTCGCAGTGGCTTATCGATTGAAGTTATCCCGGACCACTATTATACTTTCGACGTTCCACGTGCTATAGATGAGGAGAGCTATTAGTGATGATGCATCTAATTCAAAGTTACTCGTGACATTGACAGAGTATTTGGAGGTGGTGTTAGAAACATTGGAGCTAGAAGGGTAATAAAAGGGATAGAGAGTAAGTGCTGAAAAAATGGAAGAACATACCCGACAATGACATCACATGGGAGTCATATGAGAGGGTGAAGCAGCAGTTTTTAGATTTCCACCTTGAGGATACGGTAGGTCTTTGAGAGGGGGTATTGTTACGCTAGAGGATGGCAGGAGCTATTCGGCCAGCCCATACTGACTAAACCCAGCAAAACCGTTGGGCGAGAACCAAAGCAGTAACAGGGAGGGGGTTTCAGCCCCCCTTGTGGGGCACATGAAAGTTAATATTCGTTATGTAAGGGAGGGAAAGAATTTTTAATATTTTTATGCTGCTAATTGATTAGGAAGGTTTCTTAAATTAGTTTTAGGTTAATTAGGAATGGTCTAATTATTTAAGAAGTTTTTCTAAAGTATGTTTATCTGATTAGGAAGGTTTTATTTATATTATTGTATTCTAGGGCTATTTAAGGGGGAGTTGTTTAGAGTTAAGTTTATGCTAATGCGGAGTTTTATTTCCTAGTGTTATTGTGAGTTCCTAGCGGCATCTAGGGTTTGTAGAAGAGCTGATTTATCTCTTGAATACTATATTAATTGCATTTTATTTCATTATTAGAGAGATAAACCAAAAATAAACCTTATCTTGGTGTTCCTATGTTTTTCTTCTCTTTTACTTGCTATTTTCGCTTACACATCGTATCAATGTTATTTATTGAACTATCGTAATGTTGGACTCATTGGTTTATGTTATGTACAATAAATGATTAAAATTAAACATTTGAAGAAGAATAGTTTTGAAGGACACTGAAGGTCTGTTTGTTTGTAATAACATGCTTTCATATTATGAATGATTTTTTGAGGATGATGATGAAGTTACATCATCGTAGTAGTAAGAGGAACCTTACAATATTAATTTTTTTAAATGTAGGAAGGAGCAAGAGCAACATAAATCAACAGTAAAGTAAGAGGAAACATTAATTAAAAAAAATGCATATAATTAAAACTGTAATCATCTACATAGTCATTATTTTAAATTTTAATTAATGTTCTTATTGATTTTTATTGATTAGGTAGAGAAATATGGTTGTGATCAAAGATGAGGAGGAAAATTAGGAGGATATTGACACAAGTGAGGATGAGAGAGCATGAAAATAATTCATTATAATGATGATTTTAATGAATACCCACTAAATATGGGAGTAGAGAATATTTTTGAATTTAAAAATTATAATGTTAATGTCGATCATTACTTGTTCAGGTTGATTTGGGAGTTGTTGGAGATTTATTAGTTTGATGTTAATTTAGTATTTTAATTTGACGTTATTATGGAGGGGATCTCGCTTCACTTTTTTTATTAATTTGATGCTTTGATTTTAAGGTTTTCATCTTAAGATGCCTTGAGGCTTGTACTTTGCCTATCAAGTAGAAAATTCTCAATATTTTGTTATGCAATTCAAATGTTGGCCAAGTCTTTCTCTTGTTTCAAGTTCTATATGCGTAGTACTCCCTATCTCCAAACAATGTACACGAAGTTTAGCATTTATCTTTCCTCTTCTCACTCCATCGATATTGATATTAGAATTTTTCATTTTTCTTTATTTTTTGTTCAATGAGCCACCTTTTTGTGCCTTTGCTAATTGCATCATCACGAACCCTTGTAATATGTGCTTTCCTTGCCAAAATAGAAAAAGCCATATTTTCCTTGTAAATCCTGTTAAAAAACAAATCTTGGAGGAAGAGAGATCTTGAATGCTATCTTGCTATTTGAATTTAATCCAACACCAATTCAATCAGCACAGTCTTCTCCTCCCTTGGCCTTGTCCACAATTACCAGCCAGCTGCAATTCTTGGTTAGCGAACCTCCCTGCCTACTTCTACCGCAAGAACAACTGCCCAGTTCTCTTGTTCTGGGGCCCAGTTCTCCTGCTTTATTGCAAGAACAGCTTCCACTACAACTGTCTTTGTTGCCTGGATCGAGAGCCAACTGCTCTCTTGGATGACTGCACTGTGAGAGAGCTCACAGGTTTTCTTTGAAGGGGAAAAATTGAATTTTATTCATTCACTTTCAAACAGTACAAGTCACCCCTATTATACTACAACAACCCAAGGGGTCAAAAAGATAAAGTAGCCTAAAATAAAGACTTAAACTAAAAATAGAATAACATGTCAAATAAGAACCAATATTTAACAATCTCCACCTTGGCTCTTGATTAGAAATGTGATAATTATCCAATGCTAGGATTTTTCCCTTACCCTCAACAAGTTTAAGCAATGCTGAAACTTATGATTTGGAAGAGCTTTGGTCAACACATCAGATGCATTATATTCTATAGATACATTCATAATCTCCACCATATCATTTGACACAATTTCTTTGTGAAAGTGAAACTTGACGTCTATGTGTTTAGTCCTTTCATGAACCATAGGCTCTTAGATAAGAACACAACACTTTGTTTGTCATAAAGAATCTTTACCAGTTTGCAAACCATAACATATACGATGCTTCCCATGGCATTCTGATAATGAATCTTGCTCATGTATGCCTTTTCTTCTTTCTCTTTGGGACTTTGATCCTTGCTAAGCTTGAAATGAGAGGCAAAAGAAGTAGAAACTGATTTTGACAAATCCATGTTGTATCTTTTCACCACACTATCAATGTAGGAGCCTTGGGATAACACTGACCTCGGCTCCCCTTCCTCTCAATTTCTTAAGATTCATGTCCATTTGGACAACCAAAGAAAGGAGCACACGAATTGATGTGTACTTTTGAACTGGTGAGAAGATTTCTTTCATAGTCCACCCCTTTTGTTGAGTGAATCTCCTTGCTACAAGCCTACCCTTGTATGCATACGAACCCCTTCTGTTATTTTGAATTTCCACCTACAAGTGACTAGCTTCTTCTCTCTTTGTTTCTCCACCAAGTCCCAAGTGTGATTCTTCCTTAAAGAGGCCATTTCCTCTTCCATAGAAAGTTTCCATTCACTTCTCTCCTCACACCTCATTGCTTCCTTGTATGAGGTAGGTTCATCACATTGCATAGAATCTGCTAATAAAGCATAAGAAATCACATCAGCAAATTTATACTTTTGAGGAACCTTGTTTACACGCTGAGATCTGTCTCTAGCCAGCCCATAATTCCTCCCTTGCAACTCCTCGATGGATTCCTTGATTTCTTTATTTTCAGCAGCAGCAACACCTTCAAGATGGCTGTCCAACATTTCTATTTCTAATTTCTCAATTTCAAGCTTAGCCATAGACATCATTCCTTCAAGAAAACTTTAGTAGGCCTCCAATCCAGCTGCTTTCCACAGAAATCAACCCATTTGCTTTCCACAGAAAATATTCCAGGAAAGGCTTCCACCGCCTACCACTTGCTCTCCTCCAGCTGCTATCCACAAAGAATAACCCAAAGAATCTTCCACCTCCTATTCACAGAGATCAACTAATAAAAATTTTTTCCACCTGCTATCCACAAAAAAAGCTTCTCCCCTGCTTGCTGTCTACAAAAACAACCTAATGTCTGCAGAAAAATAGCTTAGAATAGTTCCACCACTGGTCCTTCTTATCCTCCACCTGTTGTACACAAAAAACAACCCAAGAAAGGTCTTCCCTATGGGTTGCCTTTTCTCCTCCACCTGCTTTGCACAAAGAGTAGCCTAGGAAATGTCTTCCCCGCCAATTGCCTCTTCTCCTCCTGTTGCTTTCCACAAAGAACAACAAAGAAACTCCACCTCTTGGCTGGAATTTCTTTTTCTTGATTTCAATAAACACCTTCCTCATTCCCCTTGATCTTTCTTGACCAAGCTCTGATATCACTTGTTTAATATAATCCTTGGAGGAAGAGATATCTTGAATGCTATCTTACTGTTTTGAATTGAATCCACCAACAATTGAATTAGTTCATTCTTCTCCTCCCTTGGCACCGTCCATAGCAACCAGCCATATACAGTTCTCGGTTAGCCAGCATCCCTTCCTACTTCTGCCGCAAGAATAGCTGCCCAGTTCTCCTGTTCTGCCGCTCAGTTCTCCTGCTTTGCTGCGAGAATAGCCTCCACCTTAGCTGTCTTCCTTGCCTAGACCGAGAGCCAACCGCTCTCTTGGATTATTGCTCATAGGTTTGTCTTAGAAGGGGGAAAACAGAAATGATTTTTATTCATTCACATTCATTTATCTTCAAACAATACAAGTCACCCCTATTTATACTAAATAACCCAATGGGGCAAAAAGGTAAAATAACCTAAATCAAAGAATTTAACTAAAAATTGAATAACATGTTAAATAAGAACCAATATCTAACAAATCCTATTTGTGAAACTCTCACTATCACAATCCGCAGATTATTATTTCTCTCATTCCTTGACTTGGAACTTGCTTAACGTTATGGATCTTGATTCACCGTAATCTTGTACTAATATCTTGATTTACTGTAATCTTCTACTTCTATACTCTTCTTGCCAAACTGCATGACCTTATGCTGCTACCCTCCACCCAACGTCTTTGTAGTTTACCCACATATTTATCTTAACTTCAAACCCCACTTCCTACACATTCACCTCTCTTGGTTCTTCTCCCAAACCCACCATTTGCCTTGTTGTGCTCCCAGCTGCAAAAATCTCACCGCACATCTTTGCCTGGAATGACCCCTTGCTATGTCAATGTTGTTGATCTTTCTTATTCTCTTCAAAGATCATCTGATGGAGACTCACCACTTGATTTCCCTTGGGGACAGCATTGTTGATGATTTCTTCTATCATTGAATGGAACCTTGAGCTTCGAGAATTGTGCTATCTTTCTCTCTGCATTGGGAATTTTCAACTGAAACTCTTAGAAGTCTCTCTCCACCGACTTCTAAAGCTTTAAAGGCATCATATAATGGTATAAAAAGGTCATCAATATGTAACTGGCATAGTCTTCATTATTCTTTGTCTTATCTTTTTCAGATCTCGTCACCTACTTATAGAATGCTATTATGATTCCTATTACTCATCTACTTTGATGATGCATGCTATGAAAAGCCTTGAATTGGTTTTAATTAAGTATTCAGTGGGTTATGCAATGTGGTAAACCTTCTCAAATGTACACTTCACTTATTTCCATGAAATCCATTATACAGGTTTCACAAATTCCTTTGACCTCACAAATCTTAAAATCTTTTTCAATTTAACAGTACGTGCCAAAACTAGATGATGTTTCTCTCTGTGATATTGGTTCTCATGAATATTCTTATGATGATAAATCTCTCTCTGATGATGATTCTTATGATGATTTTTATGATGATAGATTCCTCGCTGATGGTCGTTATGAAGATATTTATGATTATACTATCTTTTTTTATAATTATGAACAAGATAATTATGAGCTATCAACACCTAACTTTATGACTGTGTATAAGGTTGATGCTAATATATCATTAGAGGTTGAGCTAAATTTTTTGTTCAATGAAGTGCCTGAGAATATTGTTTAGTAAGGAATAGTGTTTTATGCAGATATCGTTAAAGATTTTTCTCTGGTTCATCTATCATTATCTTAGAGTTATATGCTAATTTAGATTATTACATCTTTCTTAAATCACTCCTATTAAAGAATGAGTTTGCTTTATTGCTTGGACACTCTATTAGGCAATCTAGTTTTAGTGTCCCCGCCACCATGTCTACAACAAACAAACTTATCTAGGGAAGAGGTCTTTCTTGGTTGGAGAAATTGATATTGTACAATTCAACTAATTTAGTAAAGAAAGACAATTTTTTCAATCAATCAAGAGAAGGTAAACTACGCTGCAAAGGTGAACTAAATCATTTTCAAGCCTTTTTTGAAACCATATTTAATTATGGTTGATTTTTTATTTTATTTTTTATTTAATTTATTATTTTGGGCTGAATTTTCTTCTTTTGGTAATATTGGGGTTGAATTTGAATGTTTGGTAGGATAAAGTTTGACCGGGGATAGGATTAAATTCAATTCTAACTAATTGACCTTATCCTTATAATCCCATTTTTATAAATCGGGATTGATGGCTTATAATAGATAATTGATTATTGATTATTGATTATTGATTCATGTCATTATTGATTATTGATTATTGATGAATAAAAAATATTAGTGAGGATGTGAGATCAATTGAATTTTCTGTCTCTTGCCCATGGTGTTCTTTCTCCCTGTCTTCAAGTTGTGTATGGCGATTTCTCTGTTTTCTCCTCCCTCTTCCCCCTCCATTAGTTAGCATTTATTCAATGTTTCTGTTTGCTTACAATTTCCTGTAATCTGCAGTGCTTATAGAAATCTTCGTACAGATACATCTTGACAATGTAAAAATTTTTATGATGATAAATACATATTAAAGTATCTTAATAGTATCAGTAATAAAGTTTGTGTTTGTTAATAACAAGAAGCATAAAAGGGTTTTTGTTATCTCCTTCTCTTGTGGCTATTTGTCTTTCTGCTTCGCAAAGTTTCCTGAGTTTATTTATACATTTCAGGAAAGAAGGACTGTCTTCTCTTGTTGAATACAATCAAAAAAAAATTTTTGATGTCAAGCTAAAGGAGATGAAGTCAGCATTGAAAACACAAATTGAAGAGGAGACTGATATTTCTGAAGTTATAGAGGCCATGAAGCTGCAAGTTAGGGATTCTAATATGCCTGATATTGAGGTTGTCCGCTTGCTGTGGGATGTACTAATGGATGCAGTTCAGTGGTCTGGAAAGAACCAGCAACAGAATGCTAATGCGGCACTACGTCAGGTTAGCTATGCCATGTTTCTTGCCAGCTAAACCCTTTCCTGGATCGCATGATGGCCATTTTGTGCATAATACTCCTGATTTAAACAATTTAACTACCTTTACTTGAAGCACTGGATTTATTCATATGCTTTTTAATTGCTTGATGGTTGGACATGCCTTGGAAATCTTTTTGCACAGTATTTATCAGATCCCCTTGTTGAAGATGTTCATGAGTTAAAATAAATTGTTAAATAGTCATCGCGCTTTTAGTTTCAATTGGGATGATCAATCTCATGCAAGAAAAAAGAAGGATGCTCACTGACATGCTATGAAACGTTTGTTCATAAATCATATTACGACTTTGAAAGAGTAAAAATTTTTTGGTTACGTATATGTGGGTACATCTCTTGTTGTCCGGAGAACTTGACATCATTTACATCTTCTTTCCTAGTTTGACCAGAAAATAAGTTTAAATTATACTTCTAACCACTTGTTTTCTTATTATACAGGTTAAAACGTGGGCTGAACTTTTAAATGCTTTTTGTACAAGTGGGAAGTTGGAACTTGAACTTATTTACAAAGTTCAGGTCCAATGTTATGAGGATGCCAAACTGATGAAGATATTCCCAGAAATTATTAGATCCCTTTATGATCAAGATGTATTGGCTGAGGATACAATTCTTCTTTGGTTTCGCAAAGGTTCAAACCCAAAGGGAAGGTATAGAATTTTCTTTTTGTTGTGCACATTTGTTTAAATGATGTGGCCTTTTCTTCTATTTTCCTATAGGGTAGGAGGGGAGGAAAAATCCAAGGGGAGGGGGAAGTGGTGGTTGAAAAAATTAGCTTAGAAGTAAAATCTTGTATAAGGGATTTCACTTTGTCGTGTTTCTGCTAGTTTAAATTAAAAAGTATAGATCTACTAAGTGGATCAATATAGAATCCTTCATAGGTCCTGTGCAATCTGTTCGATTCAAGTTTGTTTGTGGCTCATAATAGACCTTACTAGCCGACGAGTTCTGGGGGTTCGACTTGAGAACCTGTGTGAGAATGGAGAGAGAGAAAGATAGTTTGAAATTCTATGGGAAATAATCTATTAACTCAAATGCCTATAAAAAAAAATAAAACTATAAAAATAACAAACAATATTAAGCCTTTATCCCATTACGAGGGGTCGGCTACATGAATTTTTTTCTCCATGGTGTTGGTTAAGAGTCAAATTTTCATTTAAATCTAATAAAAAAGTTATTTTTAATATTTTCTAAGCAAGGCTTTTTAGGTCTACCTCTACCTTTCTTAATATAAGTTAAATCTAATACATCTACTCTTCTAACTCGTTATCGGAAGGCCGACATTTTATATGACCAAACCATCTAAGGCGATTCTCTCTAATCTTATTTTTCGTTGCAGCTACTTCAACCCTTTCACGTGTATACTCATTTTGTATTATGTCTCTAAGAGTAAAGCCACCCATCTAGTTGAGCATCTTTATTTATACAATACTTAAGTTAATTTTATGCTAATCTTTTAATGGCCAATATTTTGCGCTATAAATCATTGCAGGTCTCACCACCATCTTATATAATTTTTCCCTTAAGTTTGAGGGGTACTTTTCTATCACACAACATGCCCAATGCATTCCTCCACTTCAGCCATCCAACTTGAATCCTACCATAGTTTAAAATTGCGCAATCAGAAGGGCGCCTCAAGGCGTGCCTCTGCGCAATTCTGGGCAAAATCGCCTCATTGCTTAAGCTTTTTTGGATCTTCATGAGGCGTACGCCTCGTTCACTGTGAGGCGCGCTTCTGAGGCTGAATTGCGCAATTCAGTGTGAGGCGCACGCCTCTAATAACCGGGACCCACTCACCTAAGTCTAAATGAAATAATACTTCTTTCCTCCCCTCTCCTATCAGCCATACCTGAACCCGAGTGGAAAAAAAAGCCGTAGGCCGCAAGCTCTTTCGAACGATGCTCGGCCTCCCTTCCCGCCGCCTCTCCCGCCGGCGTCGCCTCACTCTGGCGATCTTGAAGTGTCCGGCCGCCCTCTAGAAGTCCACAACCAATTTTAGGTAATTTTTTTTAGTTAAATGAAAGATTTTCAAGTGAAAGAAAATCTAGGGTTTTTGATTTTTTGTTTGTTTTCGAATTTTTGCATTAAGAAACATGGTTTAGAGGCAAGGAAAAAACAAATACGTCATTGCGGCGTGACCCTTCTTGGAAATATAATGTGCAAGTTGATGTAGGAGGCGGCGAGAAGACATTTGTATTTAAAATGCAATTTTTGTGATAAGGTGGTGAAGGGAGGAGTAACTCGCATAAAGGAACACTTATCTAGCTCATATAAAAATGTTGCACCTTGTGCGAATGTTCCGGGTAACGTGGAGGAAATTACAACTTATATGAAAAAGAGTACGACGGCCAAACATTTACAACAAGAGCAATTTGATGAAAGGGTTGAACATGGTGCTTATCTCGGGAGCGAGAGTGGAAAGGGCTCTTCCTCCACTATACATAAAGAGGTGCACGAGATCCTATGGACCAGTATATAATTAATCCAGGAGAGGATAGAGGACAAGCACAGATGATACCTGCTGCTGGTACCAGAGATGGTCGACGATAGGTTTGCATGGATATTAGCATAAATCTTTTTTAGAATGCCATACCATTTAATGGTGCGACATCGCCGGCTTACTTCAATATGTTGTGGTCTGTAAGGTTGTATGGGAGAGGGTTGAAAGCACCTTTTATGTACGAGTTGCGAACATGGATTTTGAAGGAGCTGCAGAACATAGAGCAGAGCATTGATGAGATTAAACGGACATGGATTGAGACTAGTGTTTCCATTATGTCAGATGGATGGTCTGACATGAAGAGCAGGAGCTTGATTAATATTTTTGTCAACAATCCCTACAGCATAGTATTTTTACGATCAGTTGAAGCTTCAGATGAAGTTAAAAATGCTGAATTTATTTTCAATTTACTAGATGGGGTTGTTGAAGAGATTGGGGAGCAATTGGTTGTTCAGGTGGTGATTGAAAATGCCAGTACATATAAAGTAGATGGTTAAATGTTGATGGAGAAGAGGAAACACCTGTATTGGACCCCCTACGCAGCACTATCAATCTCATATTGGAGGAACTTGGTGATTTACCTCAACACAAGAGCGCTCTTTCTAGGGCTAAGAAGATCACAAAGTTTATATACAATCACTCATGGATCTTAGCCTTATTGATAAATTTTTCGAAGAAGGAAATCATTCGCCCTGTAACCACTGGGTTCGTTATTACGTTTGTTCACTGCAAATCATTTTCAATTCCTAATGCAAATTTATTTTACAGGTTTGCCATATCTTATTTAACACTACAGAGCCTGCTGGATGTAAGACAACCTCTTGAAGCAATGTTTACATCAACACAATGGCTTAATTCTGCGTGGGGGAAGAAAACTGAGGGGAAGAACATAAGAAGGCTAATTCTAAATGATAAATTTTGGGCTATTCTGACCTATGCCATATTGAGCACGAGACCCTTGATACAAGTTCTACATTTAGTGAATGCCGAGAAGAAACCAACCATGAATTTTATTTATAATGCTATGGATTAGGTCAAGGAGTTGATTGCACATAACTTGGGAGGAGAGGAGGCAAGTTATAGAGAGATTTGGGATATCATTAATGCTCGATGAGAGGTTCAGTTACATCGTCATCTACATGCAGTAGCGTATTATCTCAATCCTCAATTTTAATATTCAGAGTGAAAATCCTCAAACTCGGAGGTGAAGCTTACTTGTATCATTGCATGGAACGAGTAATACCAGGCCAAACCGTCAGGGAGCTTGCAGATTTACAACTTGTTTTATTTCGGAATAGGGAGGGATTTTTTGGTTTGTAAGCAGCAAAATCAACTATTGTCAAGCGGTCTCCAGGTATACTTATTTTTGTAAATGCATAACACTTTAATATGTTATGATTATCATTTTTCTTTTTGAAAATAGTTGAATGGAAGATCCAATTTTGTGATTCAATTCATGATTTACAGAGTTTTGCTGTTAGAGTTTTGGGCCTCACTTGTTCTTTTTCTGAGTGTGAGCGAAACTGGAGTATATATTGTCAAGTGCAAACAAGAAAAGAAATCGACTTTCAACACTCAAAATGAACTCCCTTGTGTATTTTATGCACAACAAGAGGTTGAGAGAAAGGAGGTTGAGGAACAAGGGGTTGAAGGATGATGAGGACCCGTTGGTGTGTGATGATGTGGCATTTGATAATGAGTGGTTCATAGATGATGAGATAGATTTACCATTACAGACTTGCAACTAGAGGATCTAAGTGTGGATGTCTTGAGGGGCGAAACAGATCAAGTGGCATATCCACTACTACCACAACACACACATCCACTAGTTATGCAGCACAACAACCAAATAAAGATATTACACAACTTTTTATATGCTATTACATTATATTTATATCAAGTGAGCAATTAATATGATAATCATCATTCTTATTGAATAGAGAAGAGAAAAGTGAGTCACATTGAAGATGATGAAGATATGACATTCATAAATACAATTGGAGAAAAAGATTCCCTTGAAGACCCATTTAGTGATGGAACATGATTGGATTTTATATGTTCTTTTTTATTTGTACTTTGAGAGTTTTGATAGACTAATATTTTATGATTATGTACTTTGGAATATGATTTTATTGCATATATTTTTTTACTTTCCACTAATTTCACTTGTCATTTAGATATTTTTATTGTATGATAGAATCTTATTATTATTTATCTGCTATAACCTTTAAATTCTCATTTACGCAATTCTTCGTCCGTGAGGCTTACGCCTCACACCGCCTCAGGCTTACGCCTCGCCTCACGGACGAAAAACACCTCGAGGCTTATTTACTCAATCTTAAACCTTGAATCCTACTAATAATATCCCCATTTATTTTACAATTACTCTGAATAATATTCCCAAGATATCTAAAATATGTACTCTTATTAATGACTTGATTGCCCAAAGTCACTATCCTCGCAATAGATCTATTATTTATAAAATTACACTATTATTCTATTTTAGATTTAGTCAAATGAAAACCTTTAAGCTCTAATATTGACCTCCATAATTCAAGTTTACCTTCAACTCTCTCCCTAGTCTTATCAACTAGAAGAATATCATCAACAAAAAACATACAACAGTGTACATTCTCTTGCAAATGTCTAGTAAGAACATTCATAAGTAAAGCAAAAAAGTTATGGGCTTAAAACTAATCCTTGATGTTATCCAAACACATTGTGTTTGAACACCAATAACATCTCTTGCTTACATATCCTTAATTACTTGAATATAAGCATTATTAACCCCTTTTTTCTAGAGCTCTCCATAGCACTTCTCTTGGAACTTTATTTTATGCTTTCTCTAAATCAATAAATATCATATGTAAATCCTCCTTTTTCTCTATATACTTCTCCATTAAACCTCCCAATAAATATATAGGTTCCATAGTAGACCTACACAACATGAATCAAAATTGATTTTGAGAAACATTAGTATCACTTCATAACCTATTATGCACAGACACGAACACAGCGACACGGATACGACACGACACGGACACGAGACATGTTAATTATTGGAAATATAGGACACAATATTATAATTTTTATATTTTAAAAATAATGTATAAAAATTCAATAAGTATAGTTTTAAAAATAAATAAATAAAATCATTTAACTAGAATTTGTGTTAAAAATGATTAGTATTAGGATGTCGAGAGTCATGCATCGATGTCGTTTAGCAGTCACCGAGAGAGGAGATGAAAATACCTTCACTGCCAAAAAGAAATGAAAATGAGAATATTAGATGAATGGGTATTAAGTACTGACGTTGATTTGGTGTTGTGTGTAGAAAATAAGAAATTTAGTTTAAATTCTGCCAAATACAAAAAATAATATTTTAAAAAAATTCATAAAATATTTAAGATACGTGTCTGACACGCATGTCCAATTTGTATCTAATATTTTTTTAATCGGACACTCCTTTCGACGTTAACACTACCGTTGCCAGGTCTCAAGTCCTGGATGAAAAAAGTGGAGGGTTGCGTTAGGTAGTCAACAACCAGTGTAAAACTTGTCGAATAATAATGACATGAATCCTTTAAGAAATTGTGTTAATGCTAGGGCGTCTCCTGGAAGCGACGCGCTGTATGGCCTGAATACAGTGACAAACGTGCTAGGGCCGCTGCACCGGCGCCCGGGTGCAGTATTAAATATGCAAGGGCTTTCACATCAAGGACGGATGTGGGCGAAGAAGCTAGTTCATCAAAACTAAAATTAGGATATGAACTTGGAATATAGGTTCCCTTACAGAAAAATTAATGGAATTAATATATATTATGATTCATAGGAAGTTAAATATTTTGTGCATTCAGGAAACTAAATGGGTTGGAGAGAAGGCTAAGGAAATTAATAGTTTAGGATTTAAAGTTTGGTATTCGGGTAGGAGTCGTACTATAAATGGTGTAGGTGTTATTATAGATAAGAGTTTAAAAGATAATGTTATAAAAATTAATAGGATTAGAGATAGAATTATAGCTTTAAAGATTGTTGTTGATGATAAGATTGTTAATATTATAAGTGCTTATGCTCCTTAAGTAAGTTTGAATATGAGTTCTAAATTACATTTTTTGAATAAGTTAGAAAAATTAATATAAAAGATACCTCTTGAAGAAAGAGTTTTTATTGGAGGAGATTTAAATGAACATGTTGGTAGAGAGGTAGATGATTTTAAAAGCATTCACAGTGGCCATGGGTTTGGAACGACGAATGAAGGTGGCAAGATCATATTGGATTTTTGTTTGACATATGATTTTTCAATTGCTAATACCTTATTTTGAGAAAAGGAATGAACATCTCATCACTTATAAAAATGGATATAGTACAACCCGGATTAATTATTTTTTTATTAAAAAATTAAATCATTTAGATTGCAAAGATTGTAAAGTTATTCCGAGTGAAAATTTATGTATCAAACATCGATTATTAGTTTTAGATTTTAAGATAAAGGGGCATAAAATAAAAAATAAAGTTAAATGATTTTCTAGGATTAGATGGGGGCATTTAAAGAATATTAATAAAAATATTTTTGAGAATAAGATTTTAGATCTTAAAATTGTCTGTGCATAAGGATGCTAATGTTATGTGGGAAAAGTGGCTAGTGATATTAAGAATATTGCAAAAGATATCCTTGGAGTTCAAAGGGAAAAACTCCTAATAGTAAAAATAGTTGGTGGTGGAATCCAAATGCGTAATAAGAGATTAAAAATAAGAAGTTTTGTTATAAAAATTGGTTTAATTTTAAAATTCTGATAATTAGGAAATATATAAAGTGGATCGTAAGGATGCTAAGAAAATAATATGCGATGCAAATACATTAGCTTTTAGTGATTAATATAATAGATTAGATACTAAAGAGGGAAATATATATATATATATGTTAGCCAAACAAAGAGATAGGAATAGTAAGGTTTTAGTTTAAGTGAAGTGTATTAAGGATGAAGATCAAAAAATACTTTTCTTAGAAGATGATATTCAATAAAGGTGGATGAAATATTTTGCTAAACTTTTTAATGAAGATTGTGAAAATAAGATTGACTATAGTGACCTTAGCACCCTAAATGAAAATAAAGATTTCTGTTTTTATCGGCGTATTAGTAAAATTGATGTTAGAGAGGTTATAAAGAAAATGAAAGGTGGAAAAGCTGTTTGACCTGATGATATTCCAATAGAGGTGTGGAAATGCTTAGTAGATGAAGGAATTTAATGGCTTACTAAACTTTTTAATACTATTTTGAAGACTAAAAAGATGCCAGATGAGTGAAGAATTAGTGTGTTAATTCCTATTTTTAAGAATAAAGGTGATGCACAAGATTGTGCGAATTATAGAGGTATTAAGTTAATGTGTCATACTTTAAAACTATGGGAGCGAGTTATGCAGCATAGGTTGAGGTGTGATACTAATGTTTCTCAAAATCAATTTGGATTCATGCCGGGTAGGTTGACTATGGAAGTCATACATTTATTAAGAGGTTTGATGGAGAAATATAGAGAAAATAAGGATGATCTACATATGATATTTATTGATTTAGAAAAAGCATATAATAAAGTTCCAAGAGAAGTGCTATAGAGAGTTCTTGAAAAGAAAGGAGTCAATAATGCTTATATTCAAATCATTAAAGATATGTATATAGGAGCTATTACTTTGTTCAAACACAAGGTGGATTGACCAAGTATTTCCCTATTTCGGTTGGGTTACATCAAGGATCAGCCTTATGCCCATATATTTTTTGCTTTAGTCATGGATGTTCTCACTAGACATTTGCAAGAGGATGTACCTTGGTGCATGCTTTTTGCTGATGATATTCTTCTTGTTGATAAGACTAAAGAGGGAGTTGAAGGTAAACTTGAATTATGGATGTCAACCTTAGAGTCTAAAGGTTTTCGCTTGAGTAGATTTAAAACGGAATATATGGAGTGTAATTTTAGTAGTAATAGACCTAGTGAGGGGATTGTGACTTTGGGCGATCAAGTCATTAGTAAGAGTACATGTTTTCTATATCTTGGATCTATTGTTCAGAGTGATGGTAAAATTGATGGGGATATTATTAGCATAATTCAAGTTGGATGGTTGAAGTGGAGGAATGCATCGGACTTGTTATGTGATAGAAATATACCCCTCAAACCTAAGAGAAAATTCTATAAGATGGTAGTGAGGCCTGCAATGCTTTGTGGTGCCGAATGTTGGCCATTAAAAGAGAAGCATAATATTAAGTTAAGTGTGGCAGAGATGAGGATGCTCAGGTGGATGAGTGGCTTTATCCTTAGAGATAGGATATGAAATGATCATATACGTTAAAAGGTTGGAGTAGCTCCAGTAGAAGATAAGATTAGAGAGATTCGCCTTAGATGGTTTGGTCACATAAAACGGCGGCCTTCTGATGACCCGGTTAGGAGAGTAGAGGTATTAGATTTGACTTATGTTAAGAAAGGTAGGGGTAGACCTAAAAAGACTTGGTTAGAAAATATTAGGAATGACCTTTCTTTAATAGATTTAAACGAGAATTTGACTTTTAATTGGACATAATGGAGAAAAATGATTCATGTAGCCGACTCATGTAGTGGGATAAAGGATTGATGTTGTTGTTGTTGTTGGACACGTTTTTGGCGTGTCCAACATGTGTCGGAGGAGCGTCGGACGAGTGTTGTGTCGGATACGGTGTCGGACACTGCACGCCTCTTTGAGGAGAAGTGTCGGTGCATCATAGGTCATAACTTATGCTTAGTAATTTTCTCCCATAGTCAAATATGACATATTAACTTAATTCCTCTATAATTCAAACACTCTTATGCATCACCTTTACTCTTAAAAGTAGGAATTAACACAGTCCACTTATTTGACATCTTTTTAGTCTTCAAAATAATATTGAAAAGCTTCATAAGCCAAGAAATTCTATCATCTCCTAAGCATTTTCACACCTCTATTGGAATTCATCAAGTTCAACAGCTTTTCCACACTTCATTTTTTTAATGCCTCTTTAACTTCTGTTTTACGAAAATGCCTATATAAATAAAAACTCTAATTTCCTTTAGGGTGCTAAGGTTTATTCAAAGGTATTTTCACCATCTTTATTTAAAAGCTTATCAAATTTTTTCATCCACCTTTGTTGAATATATTCTTCTAGTGAAAATATTTTTTGATCTTCATCTTTAATACATTTCTCACTTGAACTAAATCCTTAATTTTCATCTCTTTGCATGTCTAACAAAATCATAAAATTTTTGAATCTTACTCTCAAAATATTTTGTTAGTGTTATTTAAATGTCTCATCTAATCCTAGAATAATATTTTACTTTATTTTTTATATTCTTCCTTTTTATCTTATAGCTCCAAACTAATATGTGATTTTTAATACATGAATTTTCACTAGGAATACATTTATAATATTTGTAATCTAAACGATCTATTTTCTTTCTATTTTCTTAAAGAAAATAATCAATCTGTGTTTTATTATATTTATTCTTATAAGTGATGATATGCTTATTTTTTTTAAATGTATTAGTAATTACAAAATTTTAAGCTAGAGCAAAATCTAAATGCTCTTATGATAGGAAGTGGATGCAATTTTCTAGAAATCAGTGAACGATAATAAGAAATTAGGAAGAAAAATACATCATAACTATTTTTATTACAAGATATATGAAAGAAAAATAGAAAGATACAGTTGGATCTTCAATTGGAGAGGAAGCCCAAATCCCTAGTTGTCGGCTAGACCCCAAATAACATAAGAATAAACTAAATTCTGCAACTCCCAAAACATAATATGAAATCACCTTATTGTTAGCCTTAGATAGACTCTCATAATTCCCTCCCAAATCAATCCCTTTTTCCTAAATAATTTAATTTCAAATTTAATTTCCTCCCAATTGTAATTAAAATTTTCCTAAATAATCCCCCCTTAATTCCTCCTCATTTTCCCTAAATAATTATCTCTTAGATTTTAAATTCAAACTAGATTTCTTTCTTAAATAATTCTCTCCCAATTGTAATTTAAACATTCCTAAATAATTCTCCTTTGATTAAGAACCTTCAAAAATAGCTCTTTCTTGCTTAGAAAACTTCTTGATTCCTTTCCTAATCAAATCGGTCGGTCCATCAATGCTCCCCTCCCAAAGTGCCTCCTTGTCCTCAAACCGAAACGAAGGAAACTGCTATTAAATCACTTGACACTGGGTTGAACGATCCCTTTCTCCAACATTTTCATAATCAATCTCTCAAACTCATCCTTCTGGATTTGGGGATGATGGTACAGACGAAAACTAATAGGTGACTCTTTCCTTCAAGATGATATCATGCTCGCATTCCTGTGGATGAGGAAACCCCTGAACTAGCTAGTACACCTCTCGATACTGCTGTAGGAGTGGTTGAACCATGTCTAGTGCTTCTATCTTCTCCCCATCTACTCCTTCCAAACTTTTCAACTCTTCTCCCCATACGCATCCTCTTCCTCGAAGATAGGCATCTTCAACTTCCTCACCTTCTGATCTCCCCTGTTTCCCCTCATTCCTCCATAGTTTTTCCTTTCCCAAGTGTTTGACCCCCTCTAAGTCTTCCGATCTTCCCTTCCCCTTTAATACCCATAACCTCATTCGAATTCTCCTCTCCTCCCTTCAAAATCAGCCCTCGACGGACATAATTTCCTTCCCCACGTTCCCCATCAGCGCCCTGTTGCTCCTGCCCTCCATACACATGCCTTTTCCCAAACTTATCTCTTCTATCCTCCCTGTGGAAATGCTCCCGATGACATCTTCTCCTTTCTCCCTCTACGATCTTTACCTCCTTATCCTTACGGATTTTAGAATTTGCATTCTGTCCTTCTGGCCCTCTCTCCACGGAAGCCTCCGATTGATTGTGGAATTCATCATCATCTCCTATAAGTTCGCAACTTGCCCTTCCATGGAAGAAATTTTGTCCTCCACCGTGGTTTTGATTTGTTTCATCTCTCCTTCCAATCTCTCCTCCAAAGCGTCCACATTTTTTGCCACCATCGCTCTCCGAATTTTTGCAAGCACAAATATTTTGGATTTTTCCTTCGAAAAACAACACTTTCCTTCTTTAGCGGCCCAAGAGCAGTCGCTGGAATTTGCAAAAACAGCCCACCAACTGTCGCAAGAATTATTATGATATCAATTTGATAGGAAACACTTGTAGGTCTCAAGTATTTCCTATCAATCTTCGGAAAATAATGAGAATTCTCCACAAAAATTCTCACAAAATCACAAAAATTGTATATAATTTGTATTATTTGATGAAAGGGCAACGAAAAATAGCAAAAGATATAATTGATCTTCTATTCGAGAGGAGAATCGATCTCTCTCAAATCTCTAAACGCCGCTAGAGCCCAAAGAAAAACCTAAATTTAAGAGATCTCAAATTTCAGCAAAATTCAAGATGCCCTTACCCTAGAAAAATCAAGTATTTAATGCATACAAATCAAGAGGAAATCCCTAAACAGTCCATACATTAAAATTTCCCTCCCAAATCCCTAAAAAAAATGTTCCTAAAAAGCTCTGTGGGCATTGCGGCTCATGCGGCTAGAGTAGGAGGTGGAGAATTTCCGTCTCATTCGCGCCTAGGTAGGTACACGCGGACCGGTCCAATGGATTTTTTGGACAAGTAAGCAACTTTGGATATGCTCCTTATAGATGAGTATTGAGGGTTGGATATGTCTCCTTGGATAAGCTGAACAGTTATCAATCTTCGGTGACTTGAAGGCATTGGCCGAGTGAGTCAGTTCAAGATCAATGACTTGTTAAATCGGGTTTAGGTTCTTGCGATAACGTGATCAACATGACCAAGAAAAATATGTATGTATAGTGGACCAGTAAATTTGATTCATTTGGTGACCAAGAAATTTTGTTTGTTTGTTTTCTTTGTTTTTTTCCAACTGTTACTTTGCTTAAGGATCAAATCCATGTAATGTTGTTTTTTATCCATTGGTGACTTGTTTGTGCGGTAGTCCAATGTGGAATGGTTTTGTCTTTTTGTGGGTGACACTATTCGAATCATTATGAAAGGGCAAGTTGCTTTTATCTATTTGTATTTTAGGTCTTTATGGCAATGTTGTCTTTCTAATTACCCGATTAGACCCCCTCACTTTTGCTTCATCCAATTGATCATTTCCGTTAACAAGACCTGGGGGAGAGCCAAAAGCCTCCGCTAAAATAGGGGTCAGGGAAATATGATCTGTAGCGCAATTAAATCTTTCCTGTACCAGCTCCTTGCAATCAGTTGGGTCTTGTTTACCTGGGTTATTTTTTTTATAGGTTAGCCTTCCCTCTTGTAAGTGTGTATACTAACTCTTTCATGCAACATTACAGGCAAACTTTTGTGAAATCTCTTGAGCCATTTGTTAAATGGCTTGAAGAAGCTGAAGAAGAAGAATAAACCAGTGAGCTAGCCGCTGGAAGCTGTAGAAGACTTGTATTATTAGAGAGGAGTATTGCAGTATTACATGGATCTTTATTTGAAATTGTATTTACAGTCGAACATGATCGCCTATGTCAATTTAAGTATTTCTAATTTTTAGTGACATGTTTGTTTACATATTTTAACTTAGATATTCATTTAATAAACTCGCTGTTTGGATTATTATTAGTGCGACAGTTCATTCCCTTATGACATACTACTATAACTCGAAATCTGTTTGGAATTGAAGGCCAAGGAATTGAAATCTAAAAATACTTTTCATCATATTGCTAATCATCACTCATTGATTTGAGTTGGAAACGCCCGTTTTCATTTTGTATCATTCAAATTCCCTGCCTATGTATTCTAATGGAATGGTTTCGATTTCGGATTAATTGGAAGGTACCACCATCTCATGCTGGTGCAGATATGCTTGGACCGTCATGAGATGCCTGGTCATTCATCAGCATGTCCAATCCTCAAGTATTTTTATCTGTATGGTAATTCCTATTTTACTGCCTTTAATAATTTTTTTTTTTTGAATGATGTTCATGTTCATCAGCAAAAATCAGCAAGTCCATTCCTAAATATTTTTATTTGTATGATAAATCCTATTTTACTACCTTTTATGATTTTAAACCGATAAACATTTTATGCCGTTCTCGAGTTAAAAATTGTGGAAAGAGGTTCGGTCTGCATTTCTAATTCAGTATAAATAGAGTTGAATAGGTCAAATTTGCCATTTTTTGGCAAGTGATGCGTTGATGCATTTTGTTTGAAAGAAATTTGTTAGGCTATCTGTTTTCTTAAGAAAGTAAGTTAAAAATTGTTTTTATAAGTCCTTTAAAAAGTTGCTTCGAGTTTGTTCTTGATGGTAGTTTCTCAAGAGGAATTTGACTTAATAATTCTCATGATAGTTGTAGTTAAAGAAATACATTTATTATTTTTTTTTTGAGAAAACATGTGTTAAAGTTTTTTTTAAGGTTTCGTTTGGATGGTTTTTTCGTGTTTTAAAAAAAAAAATTTGTAGTTTGTCTTATATTTTGTTTGGGATGATTTTTTTATTGTTTTGTTATTTTTTAGTACAAAATGTATTGAAATTAGAAAAAAAAATAATGATTTAAATTTGTCTTAAATGAAGCTTTAGCTTTAACAGGCAACCACACTTTTTGATTCTATGATCGGTTCAAATAAAATAGGTTAAAACACAATTTAAACTATATTATTGTAGGTTTTGGATCATGTTAAATTTTGTTTGAATGTAATTGGAATCATATTCAAGCGAGTTTTAGGTACAATTTGAATAGAGTTTAATGAGGGTTGAGCATTTATTTGATTAAACAAAGATTGAGTATGAGTTGAAAACATGGTTTGAATTTATGATCAAAGTTTAAATATGATTTAATTATTGTAGATACGATGAGGTAGAGCTAGCTGCAAACGAACCGATCCAAGTCAAATATATGAGTACTCATGTTTGTGTTAATTTATTATTAGCTTGTTCAAGTTTGGTTCATGTTTGATTCGAGCTTTATTGTTTGTGTTTATGTTTAGTTCGTTTAAATTAATGGTGTTCATGTTTGGTTCGTTTAGTGCTTATCGAGCTTTAAACAAACAAGCCTTAACGAGCTCTATTCGTGAATATTTTAGTGAATTTTTTTAAACTATAAAACAAGCATCTTCATGAACAAATCTAACAAGTATTCTTGAGCTATCAAATGAGCATGATCAAACAATGTAATATACTAAATTAGCAATTGTAAGGAAATTAAAATTACAACATATATTATAATATTTAATTAATTTAAAATTTATTAATTAAAATAATTATATCATTATGCTTTAATAAATTAAAATAAATTTATTATGTATATTATCAATTTCATAATTAAATATTAATTGAGTTTTTATCGAATTTATTCACGAGTTTTAAATTGAGCACGATCGAGCTTAATGTCGAGCTTCAAATGATGTTGTTCGTGAACATAAATGAACTGAACACATTAGTGTTTAAGCTTTTTTATTTAAGGATCAGGTATTAAAAATGTTGTTCAAGTTTGTTTGTTAAGTTAGTTAAACGATCACAAACGCGCTTTAATCGAACCGAACAATGAGTAGCTCATCGAACATTTTGGTTCACTTGCAGCCCTACGACTGGATATATTTAAATAGCTCTAAAATAATCAACATTAAGATTAATACAATAAAACGAGGGCATTCATAATAGTCATAATATGATATTATAAAAGAACATAATAGTAATACCCCAAAAGAGCAATTCATAAAATAAGACGGTACAATTTAAGAGCTATTATAAACATTCATAACATAAGAGATGTAAATTTAGAACCCATATAAATGTACATAAGTTAGATTAATGAAATAATTAATGCACATAAACAACGATAATATATAAAGTATTAGCATATATAATTGAGTGAAGTAATTTAGATATGAATGGACCTATGCATTTAGAGTGTTGTGAAGGTGTAGCTTCCATAAGATTTTTTTTCTTGAAATAAAATATATAACATATTGTATTACATAAATTGCACAATTGCCATGGCAAATAAGATGTACATAACTCATTAGCTTTATAAGCATTAACTGCAAAAATTATTTAAGTTTTAAATACTCAAGACCTCGTTTGTAGAGGCCCTCCACTTCAAAGGACATTTGAAGAAGAAATGTTTTTGTCAGTTGTCAAATAGTCTTGACATCTTAAGCAATTTAGGAATTCACCTGTAGAATGAACTCATTATTACCTGTGTTGAATCCAAATTTAATTGTTGATGTTGTCCAACTGTACTAACAGGTTAACCTATTGAGCTAGAATCTGCATGTAAGAATGGTGAGCGGAGAGAGTAGACAAAGCAGAGAATTAGATCTAAAGATGTCAAATTAATAGAGTATCCATTATCATTAGAAATTTAAGTCCCCTAACTGTTCCTTAGCACACATTATTTATAGAGTTTTGAGGGTTACAACAAATGTTATATAGAGAAAAAAGAAAAAAAATTACAAACTGCACGGAATACCCATGCAATGATAGATGCTAATCATAACACATATCGCCTCTTGATAGGGTAAAGGCGAATGATGTCAATGGTCTATGAGGTGAGCTCTCTTTTGGTGAGCTCGAGTGAGCTCGGTAGCGATGAGTAAGCTTTAGGCTAGTCTATGAGGGACCCCCTAGCGAGTCGTTGGGCGTGATAGATGACTTGTAAAGTAGATTGCGAGCTACCTTTAGGAAACGTTGAGTGAGATGTGGTGGGAATGAAGAACTTTAGATTGGATATAGCAGCTGCATAGTGTGAGGAGTTCTCTGAATAAGTTATTTTTTGTAGCTAAGCTAGGCGAGCTTAAACATTATGAGGAAGAGTTTGTAAGTAAGGTAGCAACTAGTAGTGGTTTAATGAAGGATTTGTAATTAACCCCATGCATGGTGAGCTCCCTAATAGTCGCAGATGAGTAGAGCCTATTGATCTCTTCAGGCAAGTTCCTTTGACGATCTTAAACGAGTGCTCCAATAGAACACCTCTTGAGGGTGAGCATCCTCATTATAACTTGATAGATAACTGTAAAAAACCTATAAAGTTATTTATGAGTGTAGATTTAGTTTTCCGGTTCATTTATCTCTTAACAGACTAGTGCCAAAAATGACAAGTGAATGAAATTAAATGTGATGAACAAATGTGAATTAAGGGTTAAATGTGAAATTACTTCCCTATTTTTACTGTAGTTTCAAAGATTACATTAACCTTGAAATGATGATGTGATTATAATATCACACCACCTTTAACCGAGCTCCCTTATAAATTGATTGTTTTACGCAAAGGGAGTTTTATTTTAGAACTTTAGTAATTTGAGAACTAGAATGCAGGACAGTGTTTGACCTTGTTATAATGGCTCACTCTCATGTAAAGTCGTCAAAAGGCCGACTTTTATATAGAGAGAGCTCAAAGTATTGAAGCTTAAATAAAGGTAACCGACATTGCTAAGATATTATGAAGCAAAGAGGTTGATCAGTCAATGCTTGAATATGCTAATGACACCAGACCTTACTGAATTATGTTTTATATTAGATCATGAAATTAAAGATTATCATATGAATTTATAGGTTCCTAAAGTACTATTTCTATCTACCTTACATCTTATAAATATTGAATATGAGTATCCAAATAATTCAAATGCCAAACTATTCATAGGATACCAAATACTTAAGTTTTAATTGCCTATAAGATATCTTAGGATTCTTTTAATTATATTTATATGAATTTCCTTAGGGTCAGCTGAAATATAACATATAGGCATACACTAACATAATAACATGATTAAAAAAAACATAATAATAGGAATACTAGTAATCAAGTAAAGTAAGGAACATATTATTGTTGAGTATTGTAATTAGGTTATTAAACCTAAGTGAATGTCCCAAGGCTACCAAGAGGAC
>NW_021319178.1:22740815-22768727 GCF_001605985.2 Dendrobium catenatum
AAATACAAACATAAATATTTTTATTTATTTACATTTATTTTTTAATATTTTTTAAATTTTATGTTAATTAATTATATTTAAAACTAATTAAATTTAATTCAAAAAGAAATGGCGGCACTGCGGCTGAGGTGGGACACGTGGCGAGCTCCCATTTTCTTCTCCAAACCATAGAGCAATGGCTGCATGGCGGCACAATCTTTGTACCTCCATCAATCATTGCCTAATAAAAATTATGGATGCAATTTTGCTTAATCTGAGCCAGTATAGCTTGGGCCACTCGATTTGACCGATGTTGGAATGGATGGCCAGGATCGATAGACAAGAATACGTTAACCATGAGATTCAAGATTTCATGGTTACAAATTTTGTGGAACTGCTCAATCTAGATAAAGATGATCCACGGATTACAATCAAAATATGTTACGAATAAATGCCTAGAGTTAGTCTTTCTATCTCATTTACTCCATTGGATAAATCGAACAAATTTTAAACTTAAACTAAGTGTATGAACATAAATCATAGGGATTTATTTTTTTGGTTAAAAAGTTACTTAATAAAATGTTATTTAAGCTAAGGAGTCCTAAGCATAGGGTTAACATTTCATCTTGAATTACTGGATGGATTAAACCGTATAAGCTATCCCTAAACTTGTAGTCTTTCAACGATAATATTCTTTTCAAGAATCATAGTTTAATAGTCTCCCTATCAAACGGTGTTTCCCTTGGTTGAATTTTGCTTGAGTTTGCCTGAAAATTAGTCACTAGTGAGGTTTTGATGGTGGGTTTAATCTAAAATGGATGTAGGAAGAGCCTGGAGCTCGAGAGAATTGAAGGTCTGGTTAGGGAGGGCTTAAACAGAGAGACAAGGTTAAGTTGATGAATGAATGCTCAAAGGGATGTTTTTCCCTATTCAATCCTCCCTAGATCAAATTCATGGTCTGAAAGTTTGTGAGGGTTGTGAAATCCTAAAGAACTAGTCTCGAGGCTAATCAAGAGCGGGGTGAATTGGTCATTTAAAAAATATTCTTAATCAAATAAAAAGTTAAAAACCCTTGATATGAAAATAGAACTAATTTTATAATATCAAAAATAATATATTTTTATGACAAATCAAATCATAGAAATGTGTAAAAATTAAAATACAAAAAAAAAAGAAAGAGCACAAAAAAATTTATAGTTGTTTGGTAAACCTGACCTACGTCCTCAATTATTGCACTAAATAGAAGTGACTCTCGTTTTTCTCCCACTGCAAGATATATAAGATTGTATAGTCAGTGTTCACCTCCCCGGTGCGATAGAGAACCATGACTCTTTTACAAGAAGAGAACCTCAACTCTATTTTCACCAACTTGATGATGGTTAGAGAACCACAACTTTATTTTGACCCTCTAGGTGACAGTTAGAGAACCACGATCTTTTCTAAAGAACTTCTTCTATGGAGCCATTAAGATTCCAGGTAGACACTTGTAGGCACTAAGCAAGATTTTTGCTTGGAGCAACTTTATGAATCCCCTCATAACTTCTCCCTCATAAAATCTCCCTCTCTTCTCTCACCAAGCTCTCCTTCTTCTCTCCCTCAATCTCTCTCTCTCAAAAAGACTAAATAGCCAAAGATCTTGCAAAATAAGATATGAAACCCTTAAATAGAGGGCATGAAAAAATCCTAAATTTTAAGCCATTCGACTTTTGTTTGTATAGTGTACGATACACGTATCGTACGATATGATTAGTTCAATTTAGACTTATCCAACAAGATCATTCAGATGAAATGTTCAACTTTTATAATACATCATACAGTATGATCAAACATCGTATGATATAATATGTAAAAATTCCTTCTATTCATTTGGGATGATCCATAGGACAACCAACTTCGTATATGGGTGATCGTCCAATACTATGGAAATTTCATTATAGGAAATTTCATTATAAAAACTAGGTGAAAACACACAATCATAAAAGAAAAAATACATTAGAATAAAAACTAAATAAAACTAGTATGGAGATGGATACTAATCAAAAGGTGGCGGTGGAGGTGGTTGGAAGAACTGGCTAAAACTATCATATTGTTGTTGGATGGTGGTGAACTAGTGTTGAATATTTTCAAATTTCTCCTTACCCATATCATTATTGTATTGGATATGTTGTTGATCCAAGCGTGTCTTCAGTATATCAAATATCTAAATCAACTCCTCATATTGGTAGTGGGGAGGAGGTAGAGTAGGTGTAAGATTTGCTGCAGGGGAAGCTTCTCTGTCTTCATCAAAAAGAGGATCTGCAGGCTCCTGATCCTTATGAATTAGCATCCAGAAGGAGGCATCCAAAAAGAAGATTAGTGTGTGATCAGGAGAGCAGCACAATTGATAGTGTACTTTCTAGTAAGGATATATCAAATCACTTGTCCTACGGTGATGTTTTTCTTTTTCTTAGTGGTTGAAAGTAGAATGGAAGTGAGGTTTTGGATGTAGTCAATTAGCATTTGAGCTTCATCCATCTGAGTGTTTGACCTGATCAAGTAGGTGGCAATTAACAGTAGGGGAGTCGTATTTATCAGATCTCTAGCTTTAGGGATAATAGATGTTCTCAAAATGTGCTGGATAACTCTGGCATTTTATTTAGACTTTGTACTACAAGTTGGTGAAATTTTACAGCAGCATTTCTAAGGAACAGGTTTATAGCACTCTAGTCAAAATTATATCTGGAGGCCATGAAAAGGGTCTCTTTCCCTGGGTGTTTAGTTGAAGGTGAATTCCTATGTGCTCCTTGGTGATTTCTACATTATGACAATACATTTGAGAAGACATAACCATAGTATCCCTACTAATCTTAAGGTTTGGGAGAAATTCATAAAGGATTTTGGAATGGAATAGATAGGCCAAAGTTAGAAAAAATAGAAGTGCAATAGAGTTGAAGAGGTTCATTACTGGGAAGCTAAGAGACTGCTTATTTAGAAGCCTGGAAGGCGTGATCTTGGCTTACATGTATCTTCTATAGGAAGCTTTGTCATAAGCTGTCAGAAAACGATCATATGTAGGGTTTTGAGAGGAGGAAACCCCACAAGTTTGTCGACTACATTTTCCACCAGCCATTGTAAAAATTTGAACACAAGAAGACAGAATTTGATGGGCAGTGTGAAATTTTGAATGAGGTTGATTTTTTAAATAAAAAATGAACATATCCTACTGTACGATTGTGAGATTGTATGGGATTATCGTATGCAATTATTTTGGACATATGTGTTGCAGATCTATGGGTTATGATTTTGATGATAGCAAACATTCTTTTTCTCTATGACTGCTTTCTACTAACATTTCAGGTCCACACGATCAGACTGTAATTTGGAACCAGCTCAAGATTGGGTAGACTAGGTCTGTGTCAGTTTGTAATCTTTTTCCTTTCTTGAGTCTGTTGTATTTGGTGTGGCATCTGATGATTTGTAACTTGGAAGATTTTCTGTTGTGCCCTAAAAGATTTCTATTTTTGATAACATCGTCCGGGACGATATTTATATTATCCTCGACGATCTGACTAAAGTAGAAACCCTAATTAGGGCATCCTCATTAAAGCAGCCATCTTTCTACAAAACACATCGTCCTGGACGATTTTGTATCGGCCATGACGATCGGCTCAAATCAGCAAGAATCTGCCGCCATATCTACTTAGGAAAATCTTATTTTTTGGATATCGTCCTGGACTATAAAATATCGTCCTGGCCGATCCAGGTCAATTTTTCCAAAATTTCTCAGGTAGTTTTGGAAAGCAATTAATGGGGATTTCGTCCAGGCCAATCGCAAGATCGTACGGGACGATTAGACATCGTCCAGCTTCATTTCAGGCCGATATTCAGGATGATTTTCCTCATTTTTGAACTAATCGGTCAGGATGATATGCCTATCATCCTGGACGATAATGTCGGTAACTTGCATTAATGAGCTCATTTTTAGCTCTTCTATTTAAGCTATGACAAAGCACTTTGTAAGTGTCCTTGGCAGCCATTGTAGCTTCGTTCTTGTGGGGGAAACTTGAAGAGAGAGCTTGGAAGGGAGATAGGAAAGGGTGGAGTTTGAGAGGGAGAAGATCCTGTGAGGGGGAGGAACTCATGGGAGTGTGGTGGGGGATCCACACGGTTGCTCCAGCGAACTCGTACCTTAGTACCATCGGATTCAAGGCTTGTCTCGAGGTAAGTTAACCAAAGAATAAGATCTCCTTGGTGTCAAAGGACCCGGCGACTCCGCCGCATCGGGGAAGGTGGAAGTGATTTTGTGAGGGCTTCTCCGCCTAGCTGTGGGGGCTAAAGGAGAGACACTTGTTTTAGTGCAATACTTGGAGGGTGCCTCCAAGGAGTGGATGCAGATCAAGGTTTGACCGAACCACTATAAATCCGGTGTGTTCTTTTCTTATTATCGCTTCCGCATTTATTTTTCTTCCGCACTTTGTTTGTGGTGATTTTGGATTTAGTTTTATCTTTGGTTTTAAAGTTTTCCAATTCACCTATCTCTTGGTTATCCTTGGCCAGTTCTATAGGGCTTAACATCCCTAATGAACTTTCAAGTGCCATCTGAGCACTTTCAATATGATCAGTAAAAAAGTTGTATTTAATCATATAATATGATTAGACTTCATATAAAATGACTAGAGATATGGATCTCATCCTGAGGAGTCAAGTTGTACGACTTTTGACAAAAGGTTCGTACAATACAAACATGTGTTCGTATGGTATAATTGATAATAAATGTCATACCAAACCAAATTTAATTCATACCAAATAGTGTTTACATATGGATCGTACATTAGGAATGGGGGTTCGTACAGTACGATGGTCAATGATAGATACAATATGGATTGTTCAACAAGCCAAGGGTTCTGATCTAAGCAGTGCTGTGAAGATTGTATATTTTGAATGTGGTTTGTACAGTATGATTAGAAAAAAAAAATTTGTGATTTACAGTAAAGACTATGAGGTTCATTAAGGTGGTCTGGGTGAGGATCAAGATACAAACATAAAGAATGAGAACAACAAAACCAAAAGAAAAAAATTAATAAAAAATAAAATCACATGACAAAAATTTATATGGTGAGAAGCTTATGAATGGTTGATTTCAAGTAATAGGATAAAAATATCAAGCCCAAAACAACCTGCTCCTGCTGGGTATTTAGAAAGAGCCCTTAAATCTAAGGATCATGGAAGAATAGTTTTGGGAGTCTAAGTGAGTTTGGGTCCCTTCTTGAACTTGTATAAATCATCAAAATTCATATCATTCTATTTTTTATGAAACTTTGATCTCCATACCCAGTGTATTCTACGATTAATAGTAGAAATATGGCTATTGTGTCCTAACATTCCATAGGAATAACATCTAACATTAGGATAAGGGTTAGCTAACCTATGATAGTTATGACTCCTATTCCTAGGTTTATGAGATGCATCACATGGTTAGTGCTTACAGGGAGGTTTATTTTGAAAAGCCTTTTATTTTTCTAAAAAAATTTCATTAGCTCTTTCAAGAGCAGATATTTTAATTTTTAAAGAGTACTCACTGACTCATATGTTTCAAAGACTAATGTGTTTATTCTAAACCAAGATACAATGCTTTCAAAGACTCATATGTTTCAGATAAAGTAGAATATTTCATATTCAATTTATCAGACTCATTCGGCAAAGCCATTTGATCCTTATCGACATCAGAATCATCTTTTCTAAGCATTTCATTTTCTTTTTCCAGAACTGAGCATTCAATTTTTAAGCTAGCATGCTTTTTTTTAGTTTCTTGTAAGAATCATGAATTTCTTCTAAAATAGTAAGTAATTTATCATATGAAAGTTTACATACCTCATCTTTATCAGACAAGTCAAGATAGTTGTTTTCCATTAAGCACAGACTTTTCACTTCCTCTTCTACTTCTATTTTAGCTGAAGTTGAAGCAGAGTTTGCTAAAAATGCTTTTTGTGAGTTTTGCTTGTCCTTGGGGAACTTAGTTTTTTCTTCAACATTCTTCTTTCTATGGTGGCTTTTAAGAGTTGGGCAATAAGTTTTAACGTGCCCTTGTTTCCTATATTCATAACAAATAATATCATTAGAAGCTTTAAAATTTCTATAATTCATAGCTTTACTCCACTACTGATGACACTTTTGCTTTTTTCCTTAGAAAGCTTATGATATGTCATGTCATTAGTGTAATTTCTTTATCTCCTCCATCAAAGGAAATATCTAAAGCATTAGTCTTAAAGGCTATAGTTTTATCCTTCTTTTCTTCTCCTGCATTAAGTTGTCTTTGATATGAAAGTATGACATGCACCAAGATGGGGTGAATTAGATATTTTAAAAACTTCTTTAATGATAAGAAAAATATTTTTATAACTTGATGCAAAAGTAAATTACATTCACAATAAAAAGATAAAATATCAAATTTACCCACGCAGTTAATCGTAATAAATATAAATGCAAAAATAGTATACTGAAATAATAAAAAAAGAACACACTAGATTTATAGTGGTTCGGTATACCTTGACCTACGTCCACTCCCTGGAGGCACCTTCCGAGTATTACACTAAATCTTAAATGACTCTCCTTTTTCCCCCACAGCTAGGCAGAGAAGTCCTTAAAAAATTACTTCCACCTTCCCTGATGTGGCGGAGCCGGGTCCTTGACACCAAAGAGATCTTATTCTTCTCAAAACTTCCCTCAAAATGAAGCTTGAATTTGATGGTATTAAGAAGCAAGCTTTCCATAACAACCGTGTAAAATCCCCTCCACACTCCTTTGAAACCCCCTCCAAGGATCTTCTCCCTCTCTCAAACTCCACCCTTACCTCTCTCCTTTTCAAGTTCTTTCTTCAAGTTTTCTCCAGAAAAATGAAGCTTCAATGGATGTCAAAGAATCTTACTAAGTCTTATGAGAAAGCTTAAATAGAGGGCTTAAAAAAATCCTAAAAAATCAATTCAACCATTAAAGATCGTATAGTACGATATCAGGATCATCAAGTATGATGTACAGAATTTGAACTGTTAGTACTGTACTATCACCAGTTAGTATTGTATGAATAATTTAATTTGACTATTTGTATTATATGATGTCCAGTTAGTATCGTACGAACAGTTTAATCAAAATGCAGTTCATCCAGGATAAAGCATGAGATAGCCAAAATCATCTCTGTTGATCATACAATGCGATCCAATTCGTACATTATGATTAAAATATCAACATTAAGCCAATTTAATTAGTTAATCATAGGATTAAATTAGGTAATATTTTAAACATTGTATAATATGATAAGGTTTGTATAGTATGATGAGAACAATTTTTTAAATTCAAATTTTTGCCTAATTTAATGGATGGCAGTCTTTCTAAGTATAACAAATCATCCAGTATGATATTATATTCGTATTGTACGTTTAGTTATATTTTTAAAATATTTTGTTCTAGAAAATATAATATTTTAATTAATTTTTGTAACATTAGATCGTACATTATGATCCATATAGTACAATATGATGTATAGAAAAATTAAAATATTTAAAATCATTTTTGCTCCCCCTATGTGTGTGCATGATCACCAAGCTATCCTATATCATTATAAGACTTTACTCAAGAAATGAAAATTACATACTCATTTAACAAAACCTATTCTACACAATCTTGAGCCTCTAATCTTCGAAGAATGGTGCATGATGTACTTAAAATATTAGTCAACACACAAATAAATATGCACTACAATTACTAGGAAAATTAAAGAGGTAATCAATATTCTTTGTTGTCATCAAAATTACAAACTCAGAAGCCTGAGTTGTAACAATCTACCCTTTTTAAAAATGACAAATAATGTTGGTTGAATTTGTAAACTTAAAAAAATTTCTCCTAAACTCCCCCTCACTAAAAGAATTAAATTAAAAAATAGGGGAAACATTTTTTTTTTTTTTGACAAAAATATTTAAAGATAAATAAGAAATTTTAAAATATAAATACAACGAACTACAATGCATTCTCCCCTTTTGACATTATAAAAAAGAAGAGATAAAATAACAAATAAAATTGAAATACATATAGAAGAAAAAAACACTAAAATAAATAAACAAAAACATGAAATTATGCTTAAAATATAATAAAAATTAAAATATTTCAAATTTATTTATTTTCAATGCTATGTCCTTACTCTCATCATCTACTAAGCCACATTTATTCGTGCCTTTAGTTTTTAACATTATAGTCTTCTCATCACTTGCATCCAAAAGTCTTTGACTCATACTTTGCTCATAGGAAATGAGTGAGCCTATTAGATTGTCTATAGAATAAGCATTCAAATCTTTTAATTCACATATAGCCATGACTTTGGCATCAAATTTATCAAGTGGAGAATATAGAATTTTCTTAACCTTTTTAAAGTTTGAAAGTTCTTTACCTAAAGCATGCAATAACGTTATAATTTGAGCAAACGTAGTATACATGTCTAAGATCATCTTATAAGGCTTCATGCAGAAAAGTTTATAAGGATGCTTTAGAATATTCAACTTAGATTTCTTGACTTCACTAGTACCTTCCTATGTTGTGTATAATCTATCCCAAATTTCTTTGCCAGTAGTACATGTAGAGATTCTCATACAATCTTCAAAATTTAATGCACATAAAAATTAATTCAAGTATTTAGCATTTAGTTGAGCATTAATTTATTCTATTCAACTATATTCAGTAAAACAAATATCAATTTTGACTCTATTTATCATATGTGATGGTACAAAATAGCTAGTTTGAATCATATACTATATTCGATAATCAATTGATTGTAAGAAAGTAGTATGCAAATTTTCCAAAAATCTAAAGATATATTCTTAAATAAAGGTGGTCACATTATTAAATATCATTACATAATATTACGATTATAAAAATTAGTCATTGATCAAAATTCAAAAGTTTTCAAAAACTAGATTTTATGAATCTCACTCTAATACCACCTACAAGTTTGTTAGGGTTGTTAGCCCTTATGAACTAGTCCCGAGGCTAACCAAGAGGAGGGTGAATTGGATATTTTTTAAAAAATATTTTTAACAAAAAGAAAATTAGTTTTATAACCTGATGCAAAAGCAAATTACATTCGCAATAAAAATATAAATTATTTATTTAACCAACATAGTTAATCGTAACAAATATAAATGCTGAAATAAGGTGAGGAAATAGTAAAGGAAAGAACACACAAGATTTGTAGTGGTTCGTTCAACTTTGACGTATGTCCATTCCTCGGACGTACCCTCAGAGTATTGTACTAAACTTTAAGTGAGTCTCCTTTAGCCCCAATAGCTAAGCGGAGAAGCCCTTACAAAATCACTTCCTCCTACCCCAGTGCGGTAGAGGAGCTAGTTTCTTTGACTCCAAAGAGATATTCTTCTTCCCAAAACCTCCCTCAAGATAAACCTTGAATCCAATGGTACTAAGGTGCAAGCTTTTTGGAGCAATCGTGTTAAATCTCATCGATAATACCTTAAAATCACCTCCAAGGATTTTCTCCCTCCCTCGAACTCCACCCGTTCCTCTCTCCCTTCTAAGTTCTCTCTTCAAGTTTTCTCCAGAAAAATGAAACTTCAATGGCTACCAAATATTCTTACCAAGTTTTATGAAAATCTTAAATAAATGCCTTCAAAAAACCTTAAAAAATTAGTTCATCCATCAAAGATCATACAGTATGATCTCAGGATCATCCAGTATGATATGCAAAATTTGACATGTTAGTACTGTACAATAAACATTTAATACTATACAAACAGTTCAGTTTGCCTATTTGTGCTCTACAATGTCCAGTTAATACTGTACAAATAGTTCAATTAAAATACAGTTTGTACATGCTGAAGCATACGACAACCGAAATCATCTCTGTTGATTGTACAGTATGATCCAGTTCATACAGTATGATCAAAATATCAAAATTAAGCTGATTTTATTAAATAATCATAGGATTATATTAGGCATTATTTTAAATATCGTACAGTACGATAAGGTTCGTATAATATGATTAGAACAACTTTTTAAAATTAAAATTTTGCCTAATTTAATGGATGACGGGCTTTTTAATTATAATAGATTATCTAGTACAATGTTGTGTTCATATTTTATGATTATTTATATTTTAAAAAAAAAAATTTAAGAAAATAAAATATTTTTATTAATTTTTGTAACACTATAACAAACAATATGATCCATATATTATAGGAAAATTGCGTATTTCTGGTGAATTTTCCAGCGGAAAATTCTGAAGCTTCCAACATATTTTGAAATGTTCCGACAGATTTCCGGTGAAAAAAATTTTGACAATAAATCGAGCGTCAGAAA
This sequence comes from Dendrobium catenatum, assembly GCF_001605985.2. Classification (NCBI taxonomy): domain Eukaryota; kingdom Viridiplantae; phylum Streptophyta; class Magnoliopsida; order Asparagales; family Orchidaceae; genus Dendrobium; species Dendrobium catenatum. The sequence continues at coordinate 22,751,130 of NW_021319178.1, forward strand.
ACTTTTTCTTCAAAAAAAAGTTTATCCGAAAATTTTTTTGGCAAAATTATCAGCCAGAAAGGTGTTTCGGCGGCTGTCCGGTGGAAAAACTCCGTCGGAATAACTAAAAAATGGTTATAAAAAAATAATTCCCGTAGGAGAGCCAACCTGCTCTTGTGTGCCCACACCAAGCCCGCATAACTTATCAGCCCGTACTTAGCCCTCGTAGTCCTTACACACCTAGCGAGACTGCCCGTTTAGCCATCACGCGTCCGCTTACATAGGCCTGTCCGAGCCCATCGGCCTGGCCCCCTTGCTATCCCAACAGGCCAACCCGCAACCACGTGCAGCACCCGTCCGCGGAGAGAATCAAACCTAGGACCTTCCGCTTAGCCATCCTGCGCTTAACCACTCTGTTCTGAAGCATAATATGTTGGAAATATTTCAACTTGATCAGTCAAAAAGCAACCGAAAAATCCACCAAAAATGTTTCGCAGGAAATCCTTTCGGTAATGGGTGATTTTCCTGTAGTTAAAGTACATTATGATATACAAAAAAATTAAAATATTAAAAATCATTTTTGCTCTCCCTATGTGTGTTCTTGACTGCTTGGTATCCAAGCTAACATACATCATTACAGGACTTGACTCAATAAATGAAAATTACAGACTCATTTAATATAACTTATTTTACATAATCTTGAACCTTCAATCTTCAAAGAATGATGCATGGTGTACCAAAAATATTAGTCAATATACAAACAAATATGCACTACAAATACTAGGAGAAATTAAGAGATAATCAATATGATTTATTATCATCAAAATCATAAACTCAAAAGCCCGAGTTGTAACATGATATACTCCTTGCTCATAGGTAATGACTGATCTATGTAAATTATCAATAGAATAAAATTCAAATTATGTGATTAAGTAATAGCAGTAATTTTTATGTCACAAGAAGAAGGTAAACAATGCAGAATCTTATTTACTTTTTTAGAATTTGATAATTCCTTACCTAAAGCATGCAAGGATGTGTTGATTTGTGTAAATTTAATATAAATTTCAGATATGGATTCACTAGGTTTAATGTGAAATAGTTCAAATTCATGCAGTAGAAAATTTAACCTAAATTATTTTACTTCACTTGTTCCTTCATATGTATGGATAATTTATCCCAATTTTTTTTGTTAGTAGTACAGGTAGATACATGCATGTAATCTTCATATTTCAAAGCATAAAAGAAATAGTTTAAGTATTTTTAGTTGGGCTAAATCTATATCATCAATAGTCCATTTAAAAAAAAAAGGAATTACAATTTTAACAACATTTACTAATCATGAAGGTGTAGAATAACCGTCATGAACTAGCATCCACAAATGATAATCAATTAATTGTAAAATGATGGACATGCATGTTTTCTAAAAATCAAAGCTATATTATCAAATAGTGATGGTCGGTTATTTTAATAGTCATCCATATTATCACGATTACTAATATTAACCATGGATCTTAATTCAAAAGTTTTCTAAAACTTGATCTTAAGAATTTTTCTCTGATACCACTTCAAGGTTCATGAGGGTTCTAAAACCCTGAAGAAGTAGTCCTGAGACTAACCAAGAGGGGGTGAATTAGTTATTTAAAAATTTTCTTAATAAAAAAAACCCCTTAATGTAGAAATAGAACTAATTTTATAAAAAAAAAAAAAAAGATATTTCGACCACATATCAAATAACAGAAAAGTGCAAAAATTAAAATACAGAAAAATAAATAGAAAGATCACATCAAAATTTATTGTGGTTTGGTCAACCTGACTTGTATCTACTCCTTGGAGACTCTCTCTTCAAGTATTACACTAAACTTAAGTGACTTTGCTTCTGCTCCCACACTAAGATGGGGAAGCTTTTATAGATGCTATTTCACCTCCCTGGTGCGGTGGAGAACCATGACTCTTTTATAAGACAAAAACCTCAACTCTATTTTTACCCTCATGGTTATGTTCAAATATCCATAACTCTATTTTGACCCTTCAGGGTGATAGTAAAAGAACCACGATCTTTGTTGAAGAACTTCTTCTCCAGAGCCACAGAGATTCTAGGCAGACGCTTATAAGTACTAGGCAAAATTTTTTCTTAGAGAAACCTTGTGAATCCCCTTATAACTTCTTCGTCACAAAATCTCCCTCACTTCTCTAACTAAGCTCTCCTTCTTCTCTCCCTCAAGCTCTCTTTTAAGAATAATAAACAAAAAAATATCTCTCAAAATAAGATATGAAACCCTTAAATTGCGGGCATGAAAAAACCCTAAAATTCAAGCAATCTGACTTCTATTCGTATTTTTTGATACACATATCGTACGATACGATCATTTCAATTTAGATTCATCTAGCAAGATCATTTAGATTTACTATTCAACTTTTAAAATACATCATATAGTACGATGATACGATCAAACATCATATAGTATGTTATACATACAATCCTTCTGTTCATTTGGGACGTTCCTTGGGATAGCCAATTTTGTACACAAATGATCGCCTAATACTATGGGCATCGTATGGCACCATTAGCATAAAAATCATGGATTTCATTTGGTATGATCCAAGGGATGATAGATTTCATACTTGGATAATCATACAATACGAACTACTTTGTAAAGTACGTTCAATCACAATACTTTTCCATGATTTAATTGCATGATATCACAAGATTAATTAAGAAAGAATTTAATTAAAGTATAAGGTACTATCCAAATTGTACTGTATGATCTGTATAGAAATAGTATCTTTCTTAATTTTGACAGCTAGGATTTTTACACATCACAACAATTCATACATTATGAATTATAATTATATAGCACAAATTACTTACAAAAATAACTCTCTCAAAAACATTTTCCTCTCGCCCTATGTTTGTGCAAGGTTTGTTTAGCAAAGATATCCACCCAATTACATGATATGACTCAGGAAAGGAAAAAATATATATTAAATTGAAAATTATAGACTATAACCTTAGTCTACCTAGTTTTGAGCTAATAAGAATTGCAAGAGAATGGTGGACTTAATTCCTAAAATGTTAGTACACAAAACATAAAATATAATATCACAAAAATAAGAGAAAGCAGTAACAAACACAATAATATTTGTTATCATAAAAATCACAGAGCTTATATTATGTTTGTAACATTATCTTGATAAAATTAAGAGGTAGCTATGATGTTTCCATATGGCATGGAGCGCCAAGGCCGGTGTCAACAGCAGTAGATGATCCTGCTTAAAGGCACGTAGGTTGGCCCGGTATAAAGACCAGCAGTCATGGCAGCTAGCCCGTCGGGTTAAGAAATTCTAAGATTTTTTAATTTTTTTTCAAAGCATTATCTAAGGAATTTTCCACTGCAAAATCAGTCAAAAATATTTCAGGTAAAAGATTCTACGACGGTGTTTATTTTCCTACACGTGAATTACTATTAAAAAAATTTTCACCAAGAATGTAAATTATCAATGTATTTTCTTCATTTTCTAATGATATTGGCTGTTGAAAAATAACATTTTTCTTATATTGAAAGGACTAAAAGATAATGTAGGTAGAGATAATCTATGTGGAAAGGTACCCTTATCCTCATACAAGCATGTAGGGATACTTAGAGCCATTTAATTTTGTTCTGATGGCTAAGGATAACTCCTGTAGGTTTGAGAAGTTATTTGGATGGCTGGGATTAAAAGGGTTTAAAATAAATGCCATGTCATCAAGCATTTAAATGGTTTAAAGGTCCCTTGACCAATTGTTGATAGGTATGATTAGTCAATAGGCCAAATAAGGGGATGTGGCATACAAGGTGGTATCAAAGTTTTATTGGACTAGTTCCTAGGGGCTCAAGGTTAAATACTTGAAATTTGGAAAGGTTTTCAAGGTGGGTTTACCAAGTATGGGCATGCTGACTTGGTCAACCTAATTTGGATTGAATGGCCAATTATTGGAGTATGATTGGACCGTAGATTAGGACTAGTTTGAGTTTTGAAATAGGCTAGATGGTTTGATTTTATGAAGAAATGGCCTGATAGATTATTAGGTCAACCAAGTTGAACAAATGCCAAGACTTGGGCTCAAAGGATTTAAAATGATATTTGGAGTTTAATGGAGGTGTTTTTAGGGTTCAAATAGGTCATTTGGGCCAAAATACTTATTTGGGTCCTTAATAAGTTATTGGGTCAACATAAGTTAACTTGATCAATGTAGTTGACATGGTAGTTGGATTTGGGCTCAATAGGTATAAAATAATATGTTGAGTCTGATGGTGGTGGTCCCAGCATTTTAACTTATCATTTGGTGAAAATGAGGATTTAGATACATAAAGGGCCTAATAGGTCAAATTAGGTTTAATTGGTCAATTAGGTTAACCCGGGATCTAGGATAGTGTCTAATAGATTTGGTTTGATAATTACAAATTTTTAGATGTTATTTGGTTTGAGATGACTATTCAAACCGCTAAGGGGCATTTTGGTCAAAAGGTGTTGACCTGATCAACCAAGCTTGACCAGGGTCAGGGCTTGAGTCTAATGTGCTCCTAATGGTGATTAGGATGCATTAAAGAAAGTTATGAGGCTTGATTTGAAAAGGCTATATTGAAGGCAATGGAAAACTCCAAAATTGCCTTGAAGGTGCATTTTGTTCATTTAGACCCTTGGTCAACTAGGGTCAAAGTGGGTCCACCAAAATATAATTTAATACTTAACACATCATAATTAAGGGTTTGGAGAAGGCTCTAAGGTTAAAATCAATTGGGTGGCAGGTCCAGTGGCATAAACAGTAAATATTTAAAGGTTTTACAGCCTATGGAGATAGAATTATTTCTGAGGGTATATATATAAGAATGAGCTCAAATTTAGAGGGTTGCCTCTAGAAACATGTTCTATCAATATATAATTGATAGACTTTAAATCAGAGGTCACTGGGTTTTAAAATGTTTGAAAAAACACTTGAAAAGGATTTTAAGACAGGGCATTTGAGCCTTTGACTTTTGATTAAAAAATATGGATTTAAACTGGATTGATCCCAGGGTTTGAGTTGATCTAGGATATTGATTGGTCTTAGTAACCTCATACAAAAATGAGGTCAACAGTGGTTGACTGGCTTGCCAAAAGTGGGGCAAGTACCTCTAGCTCAAAGATTTTTAAAAATTATTCTTAGCTTCATAAGTTTAAAGGTATGTTAAGGTTGGATCATTAGGCTTTCCTTACATGAGGATTGTACATTAACATGTTTTTTTGCTGTAGTAATGTTTTGTAGTATTTTTATTGGGTTTCTTTTAATTTCATTTTTGTTCCTTTATTGATATGATTTCATGATAATATATTATTTGTTTACTTTGATGTCAATTAGTAATATTTTCTATCATTTGAATTATTATATTTTTGCTTAAGTTTGATGTGTGCTATTTAAATCATATAGTTCAACTTTGTTTCTATCCATGTAGGTTTTATTCTTGATTTTACTATCTAATATGTGCTCTTAATATGTCCAATAAGTGTCTTATTTTTTTAGTGGCTTTTGTTTTCAATTTGTTTGTTTGTTGTTGTTGTTTATCTATTTTGTGCCTCAAATTTGGATTTAGGATGTGCAATTCGTCTTGAATCTCTTTGTCCAGTGTGGTGGCTCTTCTGTAGACATTCTTTTTTGTCTTGGTCATCTTTCTCTAGTTTTGATGTGGTGAAGATTTTGATGCAATATTTTTTATTATCTTGGATGGTTCTTGTGTTTCAAAAATGTTTTTTGTTTTTCTAGAAGATTTTCTTTTTGCAAGAGAGGGTTGCTATATTAGGTTATTTTACTCACCTTTTTTAGGGTTGGCTCTTGGCCTCTTTTATGCCTTTTCATAGGTTTCTTTTCTTTCCTATTTTTAGTAGGGATCAAAGGCTCTTAGATTTTTTCTTCTTTCCTTTTATTGTAACCCTTTTGAGCTTAAACAGCTATTTTTCTCTTCATGGTCTTATAAAATTTCTTTTTTATTAACGCGTAGGCCCCTCTTTGGGTTTTAAACAAAAATAAATAAATGATAGACACTAAATTTAACACACATGTCGATGATTGGAAGTATATATTTCACTACAACTTTGATGAAATTAATCACTCGTAAAGTCAAGTATTAACCAAACTTTCAAGTACAGAAGAACAACCAATATGCACTACAAGAAAATAAGGCTAGGCTTTCATAGCACTACAACAACCAATATGCACTTCAACTTTTACAAAGTTAATACAATGTGCAAGATTCATTTTTAATAGAATTTTTAATTCACACATTACATCAAAAGGTCATTGTAATTATAGGATAAGAATTAACACACCTATCAAATTCATATATAAGTTATTGAGAGAAAAATATGGTGATATGAGAGTGTATTTTTTGTATGAAAATATTCATATAAAATACAAATGGTAAGGTCAAGGTCCATCATTACAAGATTAAAAAATCTTTTCATAACCGATGTGAAATATCAAGAGAAATTGTATCATTAAAGCCAAAGTCTTGGGGTTATCAGACTCTTAGAGGGAATAGGTTTTCTAATATTAATTACACTTGAAGACTTCTCCATGTGAAACTCCTGATAGAAAAAATAAGCTCTTATTTTAATTTGCCCAGGTTAGGAAAATGGTTAATGTTAATTTAAGGACTATTATCCAAATAGGAAAATTTATACTTTCAAACGAGTTAGTTCACATGACATAGGGTAAATTAGCACAACAAAGTGAGACGATTATCTCTCCATATAGAAATAGTATATAGTATTTTCTATTAAACTTCCAAAAAGTTAGAAAGAGTGCAAAAGTGCTCAAAGGGGTGATAAGGTAAGAAATATGGGAAAAGATAAAAATAGTTTTTCTGTGGTTTCATTGATATGTAATCTAAGATTATCAAGCTAAATATCACTTTAACATGGACATAGTAAACTTTGCACAATTGTGAGCCATTCTACTAGGAACTATAAATAATATTTTTTAGAGTTAGCCTCATAATCTTAAACTAACGAAGGTAAACTCAAATTTCAAATTAGATGAAGTCTAAAATATAGAACCTAAAAGATGTAGAGCTAATAATATTAAATAATATGAGGAATTCTTGTAAAGAAAGGTGAATAAGATCGCCCAATTATTTTCAACAATAAATAATTAATTGGAATTACAATTCAATTTGGATCCTGATAGCTACCACACACAATGTGCATACCACCCACTTAGGCATATCAAATAAAATTGTGTCTCTACATAAAAAGCTCTATCCTAATAGATATGATATAAATATAAAGTTACATATCCCTAAGTGAAAGACTTAAATTAACTTTATGATTTAATGTTGATTATATCATGAATTTAAACTTGCTACAAGCTTTGATGTTGTCCAAAAAACATATCCATCATGTAAGTTCTAGAAGAACTACGAAACAATAATAAAAGTGAACAACAACATAAATCCTTTGTCCCACTATATGGGGTCAGCTACATGAATCCTTTTTTGCTATTGTGGCTAGTTAAAAGTCAAATTCTCATTTAAATCTAATAAAGAAAGATCATTTTTAATATTTTCTAACTAAGTCTATTTAGGTCTACCTCTAACTTTCTTAACATAAGTCAAATCTAATACGTCAACTTTCCTAACTGAGTCATCAGAAGGACTCCGTTTAATGTGACCAAACCATCTAAGGCGATTCCCTCTAATCTTATCTTCCACTGGAGCTACTCCAATATTTTCACATTTATGCTCATTTTGTATCATATCTCTAAGGGTCAAGCCACTCATCCACCTAAGTATCCTCATCTCTACAATACTTAACTTAGTATTATTCTTCTCTTTTAATGGCCAACATTCAGCTCCATAAAGCATTGCAGGTCTCACCACCATCTTATAGAATTTTACCTTAAGTTTGAGGGGACCTTTTCTATCGCATAATAAGCCTGATGTATTCCTCCACTTCAACCATCCAACTTGAATTCTGCTGATAATATCCCCATCAATTTCACCATTACTCTGAACAATAGATTCAAGATATCTAAAATGTGTATTCTTATTAATGACTTGATTTCCCAAAGTCACAATCCCCTCACTAGTTCTATTTCTACTAAAATTAAACTCCATATATTCAGTTTTAGATCTACTAAAGAGAAAACCTTTAAACTCTAAAGTTGACCTCCATAATTCAAGTTTACCTTCAACTCCCTCTCTAGTCTTATCAACAAGTAGAATGTCATCAGCAAAAAGCATACACCAAGGTACATTCTCTTATAAATGTCTAGTGAGAACTTCCATGACTAAAAAAAAGATATGGACTTAAGGCTGATCCTTGATGTAATCCAACCGAAATTGGAAAATACTTGGTCAAACCACCTTGTGATTGAACACATGTAATAGCTCCTGCATACATATCTTTAATGATTTGAATATAAGCATTATTAACTCCTTTCTTTCAACAACTCTCCATAACACTTCTCTTGGAACTTTATTATATGTTTTCTCTAAATCAATAAATATCATATGTAGATCCTCCTTATTTTCTCTATATTTCTCCATCAAACCTCTTAATAAATGTATAGCCTCCATAATCGGCCTACACGGCATGAATCCAAATTGATTTTGAGAAACATTAGTATCATACTTTATATATATATATATATATATATCTTTCTCCCTTCTTAGTATCTAATCTATTATATAAGAAAATAATCAATCTACATTTTACTATATCAATTTTTATAAGTGATAAGATGCTCATCTTTTATCTTAAATAAGGTATTAGCTATTAAGAAATTATAAGCTAAAGAAAAATCTAATATAGTCATACCACATTGAATGCTTTTAAAATCATCTACCTCTCTACCAATATTTTTGTTTTTAGTTAAAACCCACAAAGAGGCCTACGCGTTAATACCAAAAAAAAGGTTACAATGTCTTTAGAAGATACCTCCAGCTTGCTAATACTCAAAAGAGCTAGAAGAAAATTCAAAAAAAGAACCTAAGAGCTGCTGGTTTCTTTTTCTATAAAATACAAAATAACTTAGGTACATACTAGGGCTAGAAGAAGGCAGCACCCAAAAAAGAAAGATCAAACAAAATCGTTTAGCACCATCTTCCTACAAAAAGCAGAATCAAACTTCAAATGGCTCAAAATAGTCAAATTAGCAAATACCCTACAACAGAAATGAAACCAAAGATCCCTCGGCCAGTGCTGCACACAAAGATAACTCATACCAAAATTGTTAATTTGATAACCATAGATGTTAAACCCAAAGTTCAATAAGTTGAACATAATATAAACAGTAGACAATAAGGAACAAAAAAATAAATTCAAGATACTGAAAAAATGGATCCTATAGTTAATCTTGCTGGTATCACCAGAACTCTAATAAGGAGCCATCTGGATTAACACGTTAGAAAAATCAGCAATGGAGTCTTTCTCAATAGTCTTAATCTTCAAGCAGTCACCATCCCTTTCAAATTTCAGTTTAGAATAAATCACCAAATAATATTTCAAAATGTTCAACTTGGTGCAATTGTTGTAACCAGCATCATAAACAATTTTAATAAATAAACCAATATAAGCAGTCGAGTAATGAAGGTTCCAGTGGGAGGTTTTGTATTCTCTAGCAAAGCACAGATTCACCACAGCCCCATTGTCAGAATAAAGTATAAAATTAATATAGGCTAACCAATAACAAATAAAAAAAATAGAGTTCATCAAATAGATAATGAAACCATAAGTGTTGATAATAAGAAAGGAAGCAGGACCCAAAAACTTCTCAGTTAACCAGTTAATCATATGGATGATAATCATAGGGTTAGTAAATGGAGTAATTATAAGCACCAGCTGTGCAAAAACCAGCACGCAGCCGCAAATAAACCCAGGTTGAGGGAATAAAACATAAAGTAGCCAAATAATAAGAGCCTGAACAGAGCACCAAAACTCAGCAGGGCAAAATAAACCAATCAGGATCAGAGATTCAGTCCAGATCCCAGAAACACTCCTGACAATAAAACTCCACAAAACAACCAACAGTAAATTAATGATTCCTAAGGTAAGGAAGACCCATACGATCAAGTCTAGCAAGACTTTTGGTCTTTTTAGGAAGGTTGCATTCATCATAATCAATAAAACTACTTAAAGTACAACCCAATTTTGCTGAAGAATCCACAGCGGCATTCCCCTCTCTTAAAATATGAGTAATTTTAAACTGAATACATAAGAGGGACTTTTTAATATTTCTGATCCTATAAAATTTGTCCAAATTGGAGGAGATGTTACCATTAATATAATGAATAATAAGCATAGCATCAACTTCAATCCATAACATAGAAATAACAACATAAAGGGCTAATTGGATACCAAATAAAAGACTCTCAAGCTCAGCTTGAATAGCAGTAGAAACATTAGAAGGACCCGCATAATCCATAATAACCTTCCCAATGGAATCTCAGATGATACCACCACAACCTGCAGCATTAATACCTCTAGCACCATCAGTGTTACGTTTAACGTACCCCATATCAGGCTTCTTCCAGTAAATAATTCTGGCAGTACAACTAATAGAAGGAGTAAAAGTCACACCAAACTCACTAGCCAAATGTTGATAGCCTTTAAATGAGTTAAGTTTTAACAGATTAGCAGCGTAGAGCAGATTAACTTTAAATTTCACTTTAGATATAACAATATTAGCCTCCATTTTAATGTTCTCATGTTTGGAAGCATTCCTGCTACTCCAAATAAACCAACATATCAAAACAAGAATAATGTTGTGAATATGCCCTTTAGCAGTAGTTAACCAAATCTTAAAGACATCAGCCATAGAGTTGATATGAATAGTGGTAAAGACTTTAAAAAAATTATCAAAATATAACCAAACTTTCATAGCAATAGGCCCTTGAAAGAAAACATGTATCATATTTTTGTTATGAAAGCAACATTGGCATTTTGAAACAATGTAAATACCTTTTCTGATAAGAATGGAATCCACAAGAACATAATCATTCAAAATTCTCCAAATAAGAAAGGAATAAGTTGGAGGTATGCTCAAATTCCAATAAATAGCATAAAAATAGTTCCTGGGCAAAGGATTTTTAATGGAATGCCAAACCTGGTTAGTGTTGAACTTCCCATCATTAGAACAATTGAACAGAATACAATCTTCATTATCCACGTAAACAGTAATCTTACAAATCAAAGAGATGATAAAATTAGAAACAAATTGCGATAATAATTCAATGTTCCAGCCCTCATTGCCAATAAAGTCCTTCACCTTAGAAATCGAGATAGAACGGGTATTTAACAGGTTATCAATGGAAAAATTTCCCAACCATTTATCTTGCCAAAAGAAAATGCCACCATCCCCCAAACCCCATTGTATAAATTCTTCTGCTTCCCACTTAATTTTACATAACCTTTTCCAATTAAAAGTGTCACCTTGTTTAAAAACACAATTCAAAGGATGTTTACCCACACAATACTTAGAATGCATAAATTTGGCCAATAAACTCTTTTTGGCTTTAAAAGAGTACCACAATTTATGACTATAAGTCACAATCATGTCAGTAAATGTTTTGAAACCTAACTTACCTTCTTCCAAAGTCCCAGCACAATTCTGCCAAGAGCCCCAAACCATAGACTGATTACCTTCCTTAAAACCGCACAAAAATTTTATGAATAAAACTTCCATTCTTCTGCAAACATTAACAGTCGGGTATATAGTATGAAGTAAATAAATAGGGATAGAGCTAAGCACATGCTTAATCAGAGCAAGTCTACCACCATAAGACAGGTAATTGTAAGCCCAAGAATTAAGTTTTTTATGAATGGTAGAAAAGATATCATCAAATAGGTTCGACCTCTTCTTGCCCTTGTGAAGAGGAGTACCTAAATATTTAAAGGGAGGGATCTCTTGCTTAAACCAAATTTTCTTTTAATCCTTTGAGCATGACTAGAGGTAACAGATTTAGCAGGGATAAAACAACTTTTAGAGATGTTAAAGGATAAACCACTAGCTTACTGGAACACTTTAAAAAATTTAAAGAGAATGTTCACCGTTTTGATAGAACCATTAGTAAATATGATGAAATCATCAGCAAAACTCAAATGAGTTGAGGGAAAACCACCTCCAATTCTAAAATAAAGCTTAGAATTCATTCTGAAAAGATGATTCATGCCACGAGATAAATATTCCACCACTATAATAAAAAGGGCTGGAGATAAAGGATCTCCTTGTCTAAGGCCATGAGAAGATCGAAAAAAGCCATGAGACTGGCCATTAATAATCACAGAGAAATAACAATTTTCAATATAGTTTTTAACCAAATTGATAAATTGCAAGTTAAAGCCAAAACGTTTAACAATACGATAGAGAAATTTCCAATTGAGATTGTCATAAGCTTTGGTGATATCCATCTTAAAAATAATATTACCACCAACCACCATTTTATTTAAATCATTAACTAATTCTTGAGCAAGCAAAACATTGTCAAAAATAGATCTACCTTTCACAAAACCAGATTGTTCAAGAGATATAATGTTGGGTAAAATTAAAGACAGCCTACCCATTAAAATTTTAGCAATAAGTTTATTAAACACCGAGCATAAACTAATAGGCCGAAATCATTCCAAAAGTTTATGTTCTGTGACTTAGGGATTAAATCAATAGAAGTGGTAGTAAAGTATTTAGGGATGGGGGAACCTTTAAAACACTCCACAACCACATTAACCAAGTCTTCCTTGATGATCCCCCAACAATTTTGAAAAAAATTATTAGAAAACCCATCAGGACCCGCAATAGAATCAATATTCATGGCTTTTAAATTACTCCAGATTTCCTCTTCAGAAAGAATTTTAGATAGCATCACATTGTCCTCCATAGAAACAAGGGACGACATAAAGCCACAATCCATATTATGGTTAGGAGTAAAGCTAGAATTGAAAATTTTAGAGAAATAATCAATAACCGAAGAAATAATCAAATTGGGATCCTCAATTATACTCCCATTAGAAGAAGTAATCTTATGAATTTGCCTTCTAACCTTATTATGATTGGCAATACTATGAAAATAAGCAGTGTTACGATCACCTTCGACAAGGAATTTTGAAGAAACTTTTTGTCTCCAATAAGCTTCTTCCTATTCCTGCAACTTAGACAAATTGATCTTAGCTTCATTAAGGCAAGACAAATTATCAATAGAAGCACTTTCCATAAGGACTTCAGCTTTCAGAATATTAGTAAACAAATTTTTAAATATGCATTTATTCCACTAGGTAAGTTTTTGCTTAAGTCTCTTAAGTTTAAAACAAAGGCTATTCAGGCCATGAACATCATTAGTAGGAAATAGAGGAGTATCCCAATTCTCTTTCACAGTTTGCAAAAATGTATCGTCCAAAAGCCACATGTTTTGAAAACAAAAAGGTTTAAAAGTAGTACCATTAATATTACTAATACTTAAAAGTAAAGGAGAATGGTCAGATAAGGTACGACTAAGGTGAGTAGTGTGGGTATTGGGAAAGGCATTAATCCAAAAATTGTTGAAAAGAATGTGATCTAATCTTTGCCACATGGTACCTGTGTTCCAAGTAAAGTTATTACCAGAAAAACCAATGTCGTGCAAGTTACAATTCCTTATCATATCATTAAAATCCTCCATAGCATTAAAGTTGGGATGTTTACCTCCCACCCGTTCAGTAACATTAGAAATGCAATTAAAATCACCACCCACTAGCCAAGGAGCATTAACATTAGCAGAAAAATGAAGGAGTTGCTCCCAAAGGGGGGTCCTTCCAATTCTAGAACATGCAGCATAGACAAAAGATGTGTAAGAAGAAACAAAATTTAAAGTGATATTAGTGTGAATAACTTGTGGATGATGCAAAATAACATTTAAAGATATGGAACTCTTCCAAAAAATCCAAATTTTATTAGAACAATTGCCAAAGCAAAAATCAAAACCTAATTTAATCCTAATAGTATCCAACTTGGCCATTCTAACTAATGCTTAAATTAAGACAAGTAAATGAATACCATGAATCCTACAGAGATTTTTCACTCAATCTTTCGATAGAGAACCACCCACACCCCTAATATTCTAAGGAATGGTTTTAACCATTAAGAGAAGGATTGGATGCTCTAGTGACCCTAGGGGTATTGTTAAAGTTGCTTTTCTTATTTTTTCATTTTTTTTGGTATTAGAAGAATCCCCTTCCTCAACATTTTTTCCCTTTCCAACGGGAGATGACATAGAATTAGTGGAGTCTTTATTCTCTTCCAAAGGAATCCAAATTTCAATAGATCCCACTTCCCCTTCTTCCAACTCAACATTGTTTTCTTTCTCACACTTCTTAAGAATAGCAGTAAAGCTCTCAGTATCACTTCCCCCTTTCCCAACATTGACTTGGTTTGAGCCACCAATGTTATCCATCACCTTAGGTATCGAGTTATCAAAGTTTTCAGTTGTCCCCAAAAAAGTTTGAATCTTCTCCACTTTTCCTTCTAAAATGTACTCATTGACCTCTCATGCCACCAAAAGTCCTCCTGGATTGTCCTCTCTATTGTCCATCTTAACACCCTCTTCACTCCTCATAGAAGATGATAAAGACTCAGTATCAATGTCATCTCCACATTGATTAGGTTTCTCTTGATGTTTTTTAGAATCCTCAAATTGAATCACCGAATTTATGTCCTGAGCATTAGAGAAATCAACGGGAAAAGCATGCTCAGACGAGTTAATTCCAATCATGGGTTTAGAAGCCTTAGTGTTTTTTTTTTAAGTTGAGGATGAACATCAAAGTAATCAGCAATGGCATGCCCATGGATTTTGCAATGTAAACAAAAATCGGGAACATTTTCATATTGAACTTTTTGTAAATAGCCAGTTCTTTCAGAACCGGTCCAAACCTCCTTCTGGTGTTTCTTAGTAATGTCTAGTTCAACCAAAATCCATGCCACTGACGGTCTCGATCGAGACGCTATAGCTTGATCAGCTTGGAGGTTCGGCCAAAAATCGATCCAAGAGCGTGAAGAACTTGAGCATTAAGGAAATGAAACTGCAAATTAGGAAGTGAAATCCATATTGGAACAATCGGAGATTCTTCTCTGACATCAAAAAAGGCGTCCATTTTAATAACCTCATCTATTAGTTAAGAATATAGTAAGATCTCCTAGCAAAAACCCTACTGTAATCAAGATCATTGGATAACTGAATAGAGACATGCCTAGGATCAAGCATACCAATAGAAAATTACCAGACAATTTCAGCTTTCCAAAAAAATTGTGAATAGATTCTAAGTTAGGTCTACGGATAGTAAATTTTTCGACAATAGTAAACTGGAACGGAGAAGCCAATTTAAGAATATCATCATCGGACATCAAGATCATAGGAAAACCTTTAACCGTAGATTTGGTAAAATAAAAGGTAGGGTTTTTCGATTGGCTCGAACCAGCTAAAAAATCCCTAAAAGATTGTGAAGAAGGAGCGAAGTTACCGTCTTTAGTCGATTCGATCATACACCCCTGGGGGGGAGCACCCCATGCATTAGTAAAAGCAGAAGGCGTGCTTGTCTCCATCGAAGAAGAGAGCAGCTTGAGCCCTCAGGCAAAAAACCTAGATAAACAAATATCAAAATAGCTAGCGAAAGAAGACAAGTAATACCAAGCGGTAGAGATCGCAGGAGAACGCTGGAGCAGAGATCGCAAGAAAAATCGCCAGAGCAGAGGCGGCTAGGGCTTGCAATGCAAGCAATTGACCTGGTTGTTAGTCCGTAAGGCTGGTATCTTGAGTTCCAACAAAGTGACTTAATTTTAATTTACCTGTCTACCAATATGCCCATTTAAATCTCCTCCAATAAAAACTCTTTCTTCAATAGGTATCTTTCGTTTTAATTCTTCTAAATAATTCCAAAATTTTAATTTTGAAATCATATCTAAAATTATTTGAGGAGCATAAGGACTTATAATATTAACAATCTTAGCATCAACAATGATCTTTAAAGCTATAATTCTATCTTCAATTCTATTAATTTTTATAACATTATCCTTAGAACTCTTAACTATAATCAAACATATACCATTTCTAGTATGACACCAACTTGAATGCCAAATCTAAACTATTAACGTCCTTTGCTTTCTCTCCAACCCATTTAGTTTCCTGAAAGCACATAATATTTATGTTCATATGAATTATAATATCTATTAATTTCATTTATTTTCTTGTAAGGGAGCCTATATTCCAAGTTCCTAAACCCTATAAAAGCGAAAAAGTTAGAAAAATAAGCAAACCGCGGCAATTCCCATTTCGCTCGCGCCAGGTCGACCACCGCGCCATACCAGTAAAATTGTTTTAAACGATATTCTTTTTATATTAAAACTTACTAATTAAAATTTATTATTTTAATTGATAATCAAAATAAGTTATTTAAGTAACAATTAATTAAACTATGTTATTATAATTAATGAAAGTTAATTATTAAATTAATAATTAATTAAAATAAACTATAAAATTATTAATAAATTAAATTACAAAAAATGGTATTTTCATAGATTATTAAATTATGTCGGAAAATCTGCCTGAAAAAAAATCCATCGAAAAAGTCGCCGGAAAATTTGTTTTGAAATTTGTCGGAAATATTTCGAAGTAATCCGTTGGAAATCCGTCGGAAAAAAGCACCAAAAAATCCTCTACCGGAAATCCGCCAGAAATTTCATCGGTAATAGATGATTTTCCTGTAGTGCCAACTAAAGTTGTAAAGCACATGGAACCTAATAAAACAAGCCAATTATAACTATCCCTACTCAAGCTTTGATTTCATGATAATATATATTAAGCAACATTACATGCTCTCCTTGAATTGACACCATATTTATTTCAAAAATCTTGACCCTCAATTCAAAACAAACATTTAATTCTCTTTTAATATTTAATATATCAAAATAACATAATTCTTTTATTTTGTTTTGCATGAAAAAATTTTCATCTTTCCCATAATCATATCGTACTATAGTTTTATAATTATATTTTCCAATATAAATTGACTCATGCATCAAACGACTTGTGTTTTGAAGGCTTAATCATAATTCAATATTTAAATGCAGTTATAAAAAATTCCAAATGCTAATCAAAACATTGGCTCTACGTTTTGCTTGGACTTGCTGGCAACTCACAATGCCATTTGGAGCGTTAAGCAACGACCGGCCGGTAAATCGGTAATAAAGTAAATTTAGGAGAGTATACTCTCAATTTCCTCGTAACTTCCTTATGCTACAATTATTCAAGCAAATAAGCATAAATGCTCGATTTTCTATTCCAACATCTACACATTGCGGCATTATTGTTTGTAAAAATGGTGAAAGCCATGATTAATCTGTCATTAGAAGTTAATCAGGTTCAATTACTCCGTATAATTATTCTTCTGCTATTCTTAATATTTCTCTCGTTTGCTACTAAAGCATACCTTGGTGCCGTTAGTTTCGAATTAAAGGTTACGTTCGGGTATGACGCTGATCAATCTGTTTGCCTTGTATGTAATTAATGCTTAACTGTGGTATTTCTTCTGCTTCATATGTACGTTCTCTCTCTCTCTCTCTCTCTCTCTCTCTCTCTCTCTCTC
>NW_021319178.1:22770993-22792797 GCF_001605985.2 Dendrobium catenatum
GAGAGATAAAAATTAAATTCTTTTGATGAAGACAACTAAAACATTTTTTTTTCAACAAATAGCTTTTTTTTTTTTTTTGGTTAAACCCACAGAAGGGGCCTACGCGTTCAATATTCAAAATCGTGTACAATGTCTTAAAAGTCCACCAACTTTCTACTGCTCCAAAGATCTAACATTCCAAAAAAACAAAAAATCCTACAAGCCGGCGGATCCTTAAACTACGATTACAAAAAGAACCTAAAAAATACGGGCTATGCAGCGATAGCACCCAAAAAAGGAGAAAAATTTGATCTTGTTACCTTTATAAGCTCCACTTCCTGCAAAAGAAAAACTAACAAGCAAAAGGAAATAACATAAAGAATAAAACATACCTTCTCAGCATTTTGTCCCTCAAGCAATAGTACCTGCAAAACCAACTCTAAAACAACCATATTATCCACCAATAATTAAAATTACATACAAAAGCAGCTACCAATAATAGCAAACTGCTATTTCATACAACCATTTAAAATCTGCCAAGAAGTTTGGCCAAGGTAGCTAAAGCTGCACTTACCAAACTCCTGCTTTAGCCACTCAAACAACCCCCACCGAATTACCTCCCAAGGAAATCACTAAACAAAACTTAGAACAAAGCAACAACCCATTGCATAACGTATGCAGTTCACAATCCTCCAGAACCCACCATAAACCAATAAAGCCAAGGATACCATATGATCTTACAATAATTTCATAACAGCATTAACCAGACAACATAGACGGTCAACAGAAAGACAGTTATGAAAAAAACCCAGTCCTGAAATAAAGCAACACAAAGAAAATAAAACAAAGATCTTCATATTATAACCAACAGCAAAACTCAAAACCTGCTCCAAAAACCAACAGACAACCAACACAGCAGGCCAACCGACACCCTGTACAATGGTAGACAAAAAGAAAAGCAACCGCCTCAGGCTATAAACCCAACACAGTAATTTTCTCCAACAAAACTCCATTTTAAAAGAAAACAGGCAACAAAGAGCAAAGAACAAAAACAAAAAAGAACAAATACAAATCACCATGTCTAATGTAAGGTAAAGAAATTTATCCATGAAAATCATCCTTTGAGAATAGGATCAACGTTAAGAATATCTAGTTCCTCATAATCCACCATTAAGGAACCCTTTTTGGCAAGCAATTCCGCAGCATTCCCTTCCCGAAAATATACGAAATTTTAAAATTTAATAATTTCATCATCATATTAATGAGATCTGCAGAGATAAAAAAACTAAGCATTACCAATATATCTTTCCCGACATTTTGAACATAAAAGGGAGTCCACTTCAATCCAAACATTGTTAAACCCATTTTTAAGCAGAGATCTAAACCATAATGGAGAGCCTGTAACTCAACCAAGATAATATTCAACTTAAAACCGGAGCAAAGCAAAAGCTGCTATAAAATCGCCACCAAAATCCTTATGATACCCACGCGCTCCAGCCTCTTCCTTATCAACGAACCATTCCGTATTTAATTTCACATAAGGCGGTGAGGTTTAATCCAGTACACGAAAGAATCCAGATTATTTAACCAACAAATAGCTTTATCTTTCTTCAAATACAACAATAGATTTATTGGAATACATTTTTAAGTACATCAAACCCATAAAGCTTTCTTAATTTTGATAAAGGGGGTGCGAGCCCCAGCCACATCATTGCCCTATAACCATCGCATCGCCAATCGCAAATCTAAACCGCATAATACAATACAAAACCCAGCAAAAAAAAAAACAGCTTATCTTCTTCTTCTTCCCCCTCCCCCGCAATCTCCCACGAGAGGCACCAGACGCAACAGGCCTATCACGAATTAAAGTAAAGTCATTGCCAGGGTCCGATCCACCACAAATATCCGGAGAATTCAAACCATAATCCGAAAAATCGAATTCCGATTCAAACTCAAACGACCCATTCAAACAATCCATATGGTTCCTCAAATCAAAACCAGAGCTTTCTCCCAAATGACTTCCCAAAGTATGTGAATTTATCAATTTTACAGGGACATCAATAAAATTGCTGGATAGCACAGGAATTTCAACTATCACTCCATCAGCGTTATTATCCACATTACTCATCTGATTGCAACCAGCCCCAACATCTGGCGGAAGAAAAACAGCCTCAACCACAACAGGAGACAACACATCACCAGAAATTGGAACATTCAAATCATTAGGCTGCACAGCCTCAGTAAACACCAAAGAATCAGTAAGAATAGGAGCATCCCGACACACAGAATCTTCAGAATGGGGAAAAGAGTTAACCGACAACCCCGCACTACTAGCAGGCGGCAAAACAGCGGGAAGAAAAGGTAAGGCATTAGGAGATAACACCTTCGAAACGCCCCCAACCTCCAGCACTTCATTAACTTCCCTAGCTAGTCCCGGGTCCACCAGAGCAGACACAACATTGGCCTCATGAGCATCATTCACCGAATCTACAATAACAAGAGCCTCATTTGTAGCACAAGGTTCAACAATTTTGGGTTTAATAGAAGATACCAAATCACCATTTTTAAAATGGCAATCACCCACAGCATGACCAATACAATGACAAACACCGCAGAAATTAGGGAATTCAACCATTGCAACATTCTGGATATAACCTAGTTTTTCAGAACCAACCCTACGATCAGGGTAAGATTTGGTAATATCAAGTTCAACTAAAACCCGAGCTAAAGAAGGTCTAGAGGCCCTGATTTGCTAAAGATTGACGCCAAACCATGAAGGATTTTAGGTGAATATACTATCGTGAACCCAAAGAAGTGGGACTATCGTGTACATACTTGATGGCGTTATTGAGTAATAAAACAATGAATATTTTATAAAAAATTATGAGCAATAAATTACAAAAAAAAAAAACCTAAATTTTTTAGAAACTCTTTCGATCACTATAGAAAATCTACCCAATACAAGCATAAATTCTGACCGAAAATTTCCATTGGAAATTATGTTGGTAATGGGGTACCCACAAAAATTTCGAGGATTTTTTCTTTTTTTTGTCAAAAATTTTATATAATTTTCGATGGAAACATCCGTCAAAAGAGGCCCTGATTTGCCTGGAACCCACCTCCCTCTCCCATTTCACATTTAGCTCTTTATTCGAGTTTTGAAAAGTAAACATTATCTCTTTAATCATTGTTAAATTATTTTTAAATTTCATCCATTAGATTTTTTAATTATTTGACTGACCAAACTATCACAAACAACCTCCATCAATTTGTTCACATTCCAAATCGTAGTTATTAATGAAAATTTTGACTTTAATAGCAACAGTGGAGAGGAGTTAAGATAATTATTAATTGAAAAATCTCCCAATCATTGATCCTGCTAGAAAAAAAAAACATTACCTTACCCCACAATCCATTGCATCAACTTTTTGATCCTACAAAGATTTTTCCACAATTAAAAGTACAAGAAACATAAACAAAAGAACCAAAGCACTTAAACAAGAAAAGACATGTAAGTTTGAACTACCAGAGGAAAATCCTCAATAATGTCCACCCTTATAGGATTATTCCACAAAATCCAAAATTTGTTAGTGACCAAAAAAACTGATTAAAACCTAGTAGCATAGCAGTATTAGGTAACTTAGAAGCAAAAATAAGGGGATCCAACAACACCAAAATAATAACATTATGTACCCTACAAAGATTTTTTAAACCTATCTCTAGAAACAACACTACCCACACCCTTAACAATCCAAATCAGATCTTTAACTTTTAATAATAAACAAAGTAGTTTGAACTTAGCTTTGAACTACGATTGACTAGAAAGTTGACTTTTTGACATTGACTTAATTTTGAAGGTTTGAAATTTTTATAAAATTTTATATTTTAATTAGAGTTGAATTGATTTGAATTTAATTAAATTGGATTTTCTTGAATTAATTATTATTTTTCAAAGTTAGGGTATCTTTGGAATTTTAAAAATTGTTTAGTTAAAGGTGACTTTTAAATTTTGTTCCAAATCAATCCCAAACCCCTTGAAATCACTCCCAAAGGTGGTGCTTCCAAGTCTTTAAGGAGTTTTGGAATTTTTATATATTTTTAATTATTTAAATAAAGTAATTGTCAATTTTTCTTAAAATTAAATTTGCTTAATTTAAGGGTCAAATCATAGGGTTTTAAAATTTTTTTAGATTGAGGGTTTAATTATGAATATTTTGATATAATATATGAAAGATTTGGTTTTAATTTAAATTTATTTTTATTTTTTGAAATTTTGAGCTTAATTATATGGTAATTTTGGATTAATTAAATTTTGTTAAGTGGATATTTAAAACCAATGGACTTCTGCCCTAAAATAGGTAGTGTTACTAAGTTCAAGATCTCCAACTATTGTTCCCATTAAAAGCATGATTAATATTCTGCAATTTCTCTAAAATCATATGTCTAATCTTTAGTTTTTATCCTTAGGTGTCTCTAGATTATGTAGGATCAAAATCAATGTCTTTCTAACCCTTAATACATAGAAATCTAAACATACCATAGAAATAAATACAAAGAAGCAAGTGGCCTAATGCTATGTGAAATAGGAGAGGTGTTTGCAAAGAAGGGATGGATTCCTAAATGTTTGAATCAACCCATGATCTAAATATTTAGGAATTCATCTGAGGGTGGGATTCCCCATGGCATTACTCTTTGTACACTACGGTAAAGGAGACATTTATGATAGCACTCACCAATCAAATCCAAGTGTGCGTTAGAGTGACTACAATAATGAAAATGCAAATTTAACTAATAGGATTCACAAAATGAATTATGTACTTGCACTTTATTTGATTAATTCAACCTATGAATGATCAGGCTCTGTTATAAATCTAAATGAAATGTTTTTTATTAAAAGAGAATAAACTAAAATCCAACTGAAAGGGACTTTATTTCATTACAATCATATAGCCCAATCCAAATTAAAATTAAGCAATGCTCAAAAAAAAAATTCATGAAAAGATGATTCGAGGTCAGGAATGTATTAAGGAAAATTCCATTGAAATTTTAGAGCATTTGAATTCATATTTAGTAAAATATTAACTATAATTAAAAATCAAATATATGAAATTAATTAAAATCAATAAGTTTTTTTAAATGACATTAATTTTAAATAAAAGAAGTCAAAACTCTGAAGAAAATAGGATATTATTTGAAAATTTTGGTTAAGTGGTCAATTTTTTATGCATTTTTGAAGTTTTTTGGATTTTAAAGCATTTCAAATAAAATTTTAAATAAAGAAAAATAATTGGCGATGGCAGGCCATGCAGCGGAATCCTACTCGCCAAACCAAAACAACAATAATTATTTGCAATGATTACATGTCGGTACAATCAAGGTAAATGATTACAAATTGGTGGCAGCATGCAATTTTCACTTAATCGAGTTAGCATGCCCTCGCTATCATCGGATCTCCCATTATTTGAAAAGGAGAGCTGAGATCATGTTGGACAAGCACATCAAAAGGGAACAGCATGCGTGGCTCGGATGATCCGATAAAACTTATACACCTGCAAGACTATGCAAAAACCCTAGGTTTTAAGATATTGGCTTCATTCTTTCAAAATATTCATCTAATTCACACAACATTTTTAAACAGAGCAAGATCAAATGAAGAGAAAATGAAGAGCAATAATGGGAACAAGTGTTTAGAATAAAAATAGGTTTATAGAAAGCTACTTTGGAATGATGTTTAAGCTAAAAATAGCATTATACCTCGATACGATGGTTAGATTTGAAAGTTTTTGGATTATCTGAGCTTGTAAAATGTTCTTGCATAAGTTTCTAGAAGAAACTCATGGTTAATAATGTCTATATAATCAGTAAGGAGACTTTGATAAGAATCAAGCTTCGTTCGCTAGAGAACTAGTCGCCGGCAATGTTCAGGCGGTGGATTTGGACTAGGGAAGTGGAGAGGATTTTTCAAGGAGGCCGAACAAGTAGTGAGTTTTTTTTAATGAGCTATGGAGATAGATTTTCCTAGATAGATTGAAATGAAGGCTTTTGATGGTTTCTATCCGTAGGGTTTAGATTGGATAGCCATGATCGATTAGTGCTTTTGACCTGATGAGGACAAGTGTCCCAAAACATTGGAAGGTCAAATAAAAGGTTAGGTTGAATTGATTTTTCATTTGGTGGTTGAGTGGAAGGAAGAATTATTTTTGCTGTTCTAGGTTAAACTAGTTCTTTAGATGGGTTAGAGAGCTCCATGTGAGCTTTATAACCTAGATGGGGTGATCCAATATGTTAAGATAGTTGCTATTTGCATGCTTTACATTTTTGCAACTTATGTAGTTTTGATGATTCCAAAGATTATTGTTCAAATGTGTAGTTATCTCCTAACATTTTTTAGAAGAAGTAGGAAAGCCACAAAAGGCATGGTTTGATAATTTAAGACTCAAACAAGTGTTTAATTAACCATTTGACTCAATGTGTCAAAGATGCTAAGGTGGAGAGGGGAGGATGATAACTTGCAGGTCAAATGCATTCCATGGTCTTAAAATAATTCATATGAATCTTAAATGAAAGGTTGACAATTTGAATAAGACTGTGTCTTGTTGACTTACTTTGACTAGTCAATAAGGTCAAGACTAAAGATGTGGGACCTAGAGAATGTGAAGGGGTTGATTGCAGCTTGTTTAGAAGGAATGAAAGGATTATAACTCAAGCAAGGGTGGATGGGAGCATAGAACATAGGGTTTGACGAAGAATTTTGAGTTGACTTGATCAAACTCAAGGGGTTTGAGTGATGCATGAATAACATAGATTCAAGGCATATAATGTATTGAGATTGAAGGTTTGGAGGAGTTGATTTCTCCAAATGGAATGATTTGACCCAAATAGGTTAGGTTTTGGCCAAACTTAGACTCAATTGACCAAGTGAACTTTTGAATGTGTCAACATGTCTAGTCAAGCTCAAACAACTGAGATGGTGATCAAAGTGTTTTGTGTAAGTTTGGGATTGATTTGGTGTTTGATTGAGTGATCATGGGGTTTATGGTTGATTTGTTAAACTAGGTTGATGCAGAGGCAAGGGTTCGGCTCAATAGATTTGAAATGATATTTTGAATCTATTGAAAGTGGTCTGAAGGCCTAGGGAGGTCATTTCAGTCACATTGACTATTTAAACTCTTAAGGGTCTATTTTGTCAATCTAGGCTCACTTGGTCAATCAAGTTATCCTAGGGCTTGGGCTTGGTTCCAATAGATTAGGTTTGATGTTCGGAGACCAATGGAGGTGGTCCCATGGATTGGTGGGATCATTTGGTTCAAAATAGGTATTTGAACCTTTAAAGGGTGTTTTGGCCAATCATAGTTGACTTGATCAACCAGGTCTAACCTAAACTTAGGTTTGGGTCCAATGGATCCCAAATAATATTTGAGATTTATTTGAAGAGGTTTGAAGGGTTGAAGAGATTGAACCATGTTGAGTTTTTTCCAAAAGTCAAAAAAACCTTTCAAAGGGCAATTTGGTCATTTTTACCTCTAGTTAACTCTAGATCAAACTAAGTACTGCAAAATGCAGTTTATTGATGAACATACTATAACAAAGGTTATGAGTTTAGTCAAAGGTCTTCTAAAAGGCTCAGGGTCAAAATCAACAAAGGGGTGGTCTAGTAGCATGGGTCGTAAATAATTGAATGTTTTGTTTCCTTTGAAAATAGATTTAGTTTCTAGGGCTAGAAACCCTAAAATGAGTTCAAATTTGGAGGGTTGACTCTAGAGACATGTTTGATCAATATGAAATTGATAGATCATGAATTGGAGGTTATTAGGCTAGGTTTCCTGGTAATAGATAATTCACCTAAAAAGGGTTTCAGGACTTGGTCTTTTGGTTTTAGATTTGGGCTTTTAAATCTTTGACTTGAGATGGATTTTAAATTTGATTTATTAGACAGGATCTTCCATATTAAACTCAATCATATGAATGGTTTAGAGTGATTGAACATGATTGGAGTTTGATTGAAAATTGATCTACGACCTGGGACTAGGAATTGAACTGGATTTTTGACTAAATTTGATCAGGGATATGGATTGGAGTTTGGATGGGATCTACATGACTGGCCGGTGGACAACTATCACCTCCTAAATCATCATAGGGAGATTTGGATTGTAATTGATGACCTTATCCAAAAATGAGGTCAATAGGATGTTATTATATTTGTTGTATACTTTCCACTCATATTTGTAGAGAATCTACTACATTCACACTCATATGTTAGTTGGTGTACCTTGCTTGTGATGAATTTTCTTTTTGCTCATTAATTCTTGCATTTAGACAGATATGATGACACTATCAACATTAGTCAAATGTCTTATATTGTTGATTATGAACATGTCATTCCTGAGGTTCTTAATCATGTGTGGATGATTGCATTTATTGTTCTTCATAAACAACAAACATTTGAGCTAACATGTTGATTATTTGATGTTGATTAAAAATCTTGCATCGTTGATTTCAAACATGTAGTTGTGCCTTCATCTGATTATTGCCTATGAGCAAATGATGCTAAGGATCACAAGCCTTTCATTGTCTTCGAAGATAGCTTGTAGTTCAAAATGAATTTATTCATGGGTAATAATTTAACTATACACTTTGTGTCAATTTCTTATCTCTATAATTTGCACAAGTTTTCATCAATCATGTGTCCTTCACATCTCACTTATGAATGTGATGCTTATCCAATTATCTTTAATGACTTAAGAATATGATTGAGGTATGTGGCTTATTTTCATGGCATTCCTCCATTTTTTTCAATCAAATGTTACTTAGGAGTGAGTTAGGCCCAATGTTGCAAATCAGTTATCATGCTCCAAAGTCCGTATGTAATAGCTTTGTAATCAAGCCATGTCTTGAATAATTTTCTTTTTTGTATGTTTATCAACATCTTCATTTCAAATAAGTTGATTATCATTCATTTGTCATTGATTACATTACCCTAATGATTCATGATTTTAATTAAATGCTAGTCTTTAATCCAAGTTCAATTTAATGTCATTTATTCAATATTTATTTCAGTTTAAAACAAGTTCCCTACTATGCAAGCCAAGCTCAACTCCGAGTCTAATTTGTTTTCATTTGTTTCAAGTCCAAGTCAATTTTAAGATTGAGTTCACTTAAGTAATTTTTGTTCAATCATGTTCAAGTCAAGTCGTTGTTCATTTGATGTCAAGTACCCTATGTCACCTAAAATTATGTCATTTACATGAGCGCTTATGGGTGTTCAAATACCTATTTTGAAAGACGACAGTTTTCTTTCCCCTGCTATGCTACATGAGCACTTAAGAGTACTTAAAATTTTCCCCATTATGCTACATGAGTGCTCCAAGGCTTACCCACCTCATCACAAACATAAGTCTCTGATTTCTCTCCGACCGTGCCACGTTAGCGCGTAGGGAGGTCCGCCGGCTCGGCGTAAGTGTTGAGAGCGGGGTTTAAGTTTAGAAATTATACCATTACGAGTGTGGTGTGGTTGACGATGACAAAACTGCACACAATTAAATATTTTATTTTCTCCATGTCATTTTTTGTATTTTTGACATTTTTTAGATTTTTCATTACTTCTTTTTTTTTTTAAATTCTTCTCACATTTTTTTCTTTCTTCTTCTTTTTCTTCTTCTTGTTCTTTTTTTAACTCTCATTTTTTGTCTCTTCTTTATATATGTATATATATATGTGTGTGTGTGTGTGTGTGTGTGTGTGTGTGTGTGTGTGTGTGTGTGATAAATGGAACAAAGGTTTGTAGCTTGCGAACAAGAAAATGGCTTTGGCTTGATGCCATAGTTAAAGTGGAGGTTAGATGGAGAGGAAGAGGGCTATAGAGAGGTCGGTTGGAGGCTTCTTATGGAAATGATGGGAGGAAGTCAAAGGTCTCACAAAAGGGTGAGGAATCAAACAAGAGTAAAAGGATATACTCCTTTGTGTTTTAGCGAGAGTGGAAGATAATGCAAATAAGCAAATCTTGGGAATCAATGCAAAGCAGAGCAGGTACATGGTATTTCAGGAGGGATTCATGGATTTTAAGGGTATGAGGTATGATTTTTTTTATTCTATATAAAGGTCAACAACATCATAATCAAAACACAAATGAGAGATAGGAAAACTAGCTTAAGTCTTATAAATAAGTTTGGGATGACATTCATAAAGGCTAGTAAGACCTCTTGATAAGTACTCTGCAGTAATAATAAAGAGGGCAGGGAAAATAGGGTCACCTTGTCTTAAACTATGAGAGGAATTAAAAAAACCATTTCTTTTACCATAAAAAATTTTAGAAAAGAAAGAAACCTCAATACAATTTTTCATTAAAATGATAAAAATTGAGTTAAGATGAAATAAATGTAAAATGGAATAATGAAAGTTCTAGTTGATGCTATCATAATCTTCAGCAATGTCTAATATTAAAATAATGTTATCTCCTCTCAGTCTAAGATCAAGGCCATAAAGAATTTCTTGAGCAAGTAAAATGTTATCAGAAATAACTCTATCTTTGAAAAAATTAGCTTAATTAGGAGAAATTGTTTTTGAAAGTAAGAGTGACAATCAATTCAATAAAATTTTAGATATAATCTTACTAACAATTGAGTGAAAACTAAGAGGACAAAAACCATCCCAGTTATTAATTGCCATCTTCTTAGGAATAAGCAAAATAGAAGTACTAGAGAAAAATTTAGGAATAATGTTTCAACCAAAAAAAATCTAAGACAATTATATATAAATCACCACTTATGATATCCCAATCCTTTTCAAAGAATTTAGTAGTAGAACCATTTGGGTCAATCACAAAAAAAGAATTCATATTATGAACAATCTAAACTTCCTCCAAGGAAGTTTGGCAAAGGTAATGTATCATCCTCAATAATGATACTAGGAATAAGGTCAAGATGATCAATGGGAGAAGGCAGAAAAGCTTTACTAAATAAATTTTTGAAATGGTTCAAAGAAGAATTAGCAATTAGGTCACATTCTCAATATGATACCCATCAGGAAAAAAAAATTTATGAATGAATTTTTTAGCTCTATTCTTCTTGACAAAGGAATGAAAGTGCTTAGTATTATTTTCCCCTTCAATTTGATGCTTTGAGGTAGCTTTTTTATTTCCAAAAAACTTCCTCATGATCTTAAAGCTTAAAAAAATGAGTTTTTAACATCTTGAAGAATTCTAAAATTCTCATCAGAACGATCAAGTTGGCAAATGTGCTCTATAAAATTAACTTTATCCTCAGTAGTTAAAATATTAGAAAAAATGATTTTAAAAATATTCTTATTCCAATAATTAATTGTGGACCTCCAAAAAGACACCGCTCAGCTACAGGAGTGTACAGATGGATACGACTGCACCACCCCAATGGATAAAGACGATCGCAGACCTCCACGCTCCTCGCAAATGTGCTAATGGGAGGGTATATTAAATCGTGCATATGACTAACCATCGAGGATAGCGGCTCTCTCCAGTACACCCAAATGGGTAGTAATATACATGACATGATCAAAACAACGGGTTTCCCCCATTGATACATCAGCTCGAGTGGGGTTTATTATAAGTGGAATTCAGTTTCCCATGGGCGAAAGCCCCTGTGGTTAATTACATATTAGGTTGAAACCTAAGAAAACTCTCAATTAAGGATCCAACATTATCCTTTTAGATGGGATTGGCACAAGGGGTAAGACTAGGAAGTTATATTCAAATGGAAAGAAAGGTTTAAAATGGCTTAGTCAACAAGCATAGTTCACATCATCATCCGAAGGGACTAAGGCACTAAAGAGAAACTGGAGAAATGAAATTCAAGCACTTGACACATGTATGAGAGAAAGATGAAAGTGGCATCTTCCATGTAACGCAAATAAATAGGATTTATAGTTCCTGAAGAGAAGGGACTTACCCACTATTTAGGCATAATACGAGATCAAATGTAGTAACCTTGAATCCTAAATCTAAATTGGGTTTAGTGTTCTATGCACAATACTAATACCCGTGTCCTAATTAATGCAATGCAAAACCTGGACTTACCTTGACCTAGATTGAGGACCCAACTAAGCACCTAATCGATTTAAAACCATGCTATCCGATCATAAAAGATAGATGTGTGGTTTAGTTTTTTGAAATTAAGGGCAACATCTAAAGAGCTCCTAAGTGGCCTTGTACTTGTGTTGGGTGAATACTCCTAGTGTTAATGCAATTAAAATTTTAATTAAATTTGTTTCTAATGCAATGCATGCTGGTTGAAATCTCGAAATCAGATATGCATAAGATTTTAAAAATAGGCTTATATAAAAATAATTTTTATAAGGAGACTAGACTTCTCCAGGTCCGAGACCTCATCCTCATAGGTCAGATTATCTGAACTCTACTTGCAAGTAGGGAAGTGTCTCATAGCGAGGAGAAAGAAAATGCAACATTATGCATGCGACCCCAGATGATTCTGATAGTTCCCTAGATCGTTAGGTTTCTAAATTATTTAAACCTTAAATATTAAATTTTAGTTATGAGTAGAAGAAATTTTTAGTCCTTAGAGAGCCTAACGTGATCCAGGCTAAAATAAAAGCGGCATGCAAATTACAAATAAATTAAGAAAAATAGACAACCCTAGGGGCAAACCAATATAAATAAAATACATCAGGATAATTAAACTAATTAATAAATGTTCATAGGCTAACTGCCCTTAATTATAAACCAGGGTCAGTAGAAAATAAAGTGATCGAGCGCCACTGCCAACAACCTTAATTTTTAAGAGTAGGAATGACACAAATGACTTTGAGTGGGATATTGGTTTTTCAGCTCTTCAGTCTTCTTGGATTTCTTCTCCTTGGACTCCTTGGATCTCTCCTCCTTGGACTCTTTGGATTCGTCTAGGCTTCAATATCCAAATGAAGAGACAATCCCTCCTTAAGGGGTATTTCCTTTTCTCTTTGGATATCTAAAAGTCTTTAGAACTCAATCATCTAAATGGAAGAAGACTCTCCCTCTTAACGATGCCTTCTTCTTTTGGAATTTGAGTTAGATAAGGATATCCTAAACTCAAAGACACATTCACAACTCTCACCAATTATTATAAATAATTACATTAATGGAATGTAGTAAATTCTAGACTCTCCTGCAAGGTTATCCTAATAAAAATTCCTAAGCAGTTATAATATCACAAACAATTTATATAGAAATAAAAGTACTCATCATAGCCACACTTAGCCATGCTCTTAATTACTTCTGAGGGCTAAGCAATCTCTGTAGCACCTATAATAATTATCAATTAAGATTTGTAGCCCTCATTTATGTTGGGGTGGGGTGGGAGGGGGGGGGGGCTGAGCAATTTCTAAAAGCACCTATCATAAGATATTCAATTAGCTTTTAGATTCATCGACAACCTAACCTCCTTTTATTTAGTCAATTGCATGAGCCATGACACCAATAGAATATCATTAGTAAAAATATTGATTCTAACATGGGTTAAATCTTAACACCAGAATCCTACTACTTATCAGCACGCATATTCGCACAGTGCAGCTAAAGTATAACACATAATTCATACACACCCTCTCATTTAAGAGTCCTCCACAACTCATGTCATCGATAACAAACTTATCCAAGGAAAGCTTCACACAACAAAAAAGTATACACGAGCCTAGGCACAGCTTAGGAAGCTGGTACTGCGACATCGCTAGACAAGCAATCTCGACTACGTGTCCTTTACAAGGCCTTATCGCGTTGCGCGGGTACGCGGATCCTAGCATCATAGTATAGAGCCTTATAGTTATCTAAGTTTAGATATATTATGACAATTGAAGATTTGCGTTCACACTCAGAAAAACTTTAATTTAAGTATTTTAAATTGAGTTCAAAAAAATAATGTATCTTATAGAAATCGCTTCCCAGTTTTTTCATTATAATTTTTAATGTTTTGAAAATTCATTTATTAAATGGGTTAGGGTATCGCCGAAAATAAAGGGTTTAAGGCGTGGTTGGGTAGGATTATAATTTTGTGGCAAGATATCGCGCTGGTTGATTCCTCCTGGAGTCGCATGCCTGCAAAGGGGATGCTCCACCAATTAGGGTATTAGTGACTGCTCACCAATGAGCCCGGTGCAGTCGGTGCATATTTCTTCACTGATATCATTAATAAAAAATTCTAATGTATGAATATACCTCTATCTCAGATGTAGTTTTTTGAGCGTTAAGGATTTTTTGGTTGAGATTGGAGATATTTCTTGAAGTGGTTGCTATTATTATCTTATTACCGATTCATCACCAAACTTTTGAAGAAATGTTGGTTCTAGTTTAATTGATAACACTTAAATTGCTTCATAAGGAGGGGTTGACTTTATGATTCTGATTCCCAAGTGCAGCTCCCCAAAATAGGCGTTATGAAATAAACCCCAAAGCTCAAAAACATGCCTAAGAAGATGTTCCAATCTCTAGGGGAAAATTGGGATTTTTAATAATTTTTAATTATTAATAGGAGCAAAATGGTAATTCTCGTTAAAGTTAAAATTAAGAGTTAGATTAAGGTCCAGGCTAGGAGCCCTAATTAACTAAGGTTAAGAGTTAAATTTCGAAACAACTTTGAGGTATCATAAGAATTTTCTAAGTTGAAATGGATTTATTAGAATTTTAGAAAGGAATATCCGGGTCCGTAATTTAACTGGTAAATTAGGGTTGGTTAATTAAGGGGGCTAAAAAGTCCTAAAAATTCCTAAAAACAGGATATTCAACATGTCATCTAAGTTTTAAATTTTGGGTCTTCATGTCAATCAGGGGATCTATCCTAGCTCCTAAAATTTTGACTTTTGCTAGATGGTTTTCTTATTTTATGTCTTATGGGGTATCACTAGTTAGAGGGATTTAAAATAAAGTTTTGTACTAACCTTGAGGAAACATGCAAGGGGTACTTAAAAATAGTAAAACACACCATGTCTTATAATCTATAAGAGCCTAAGATAGGTACCTGCTCGTCAGACGTCAACAAGACCATGCAATGAGCAGATGATAGAAAAGAAAATATAAACCACGACTTCTTACAAAGTGATTAGTGAATGAAGTGGGAGCGGTTTCCAAATCATTCACTAACCCAACTCCCCCATGAATGCTATTCAACATTGAAACATGATTCTATGTTTAATTTCATTGAAGTGAATCTCCCAAAATTAGGGATTTAATAGTTATAGTAATTTAAAATAATTCATATACATATAAATATAAATTTTGAGAAAAATGTAATTTAAAAAAAATATTCAATTTTGTAATAAATAAATTTAGTGGAGATCCACTGATCACTTCGAATGAGCTTTAAAATGGGTTTGAAATAATATTTTAGTTTAAAAATAATTATTATAATAATATTAAAATTCCCAAAATAGTTTAAGTAAAATATAAGCAACAAAAAGACAATTCATTAATAAAAATATTTTAAAATTAAAAGTTCACACATTTTTGTAAAAATTTTAAGGAGATTATATGACGAATCTAATTTAAGAATAAATTAGTTATGAATTATTAAAGTTTAAAAAATAATTAAGGGTAATTTTTAAAATAATATTAAAATAAAGTTTTTGTACTAGACCTTGAGGAAACATCAGGGGTACAATAAAAATAGTAAACTCACCATGTCTTTAGATCCAAAAGAGCCTAAGCTAGGTACTCGTTTGCATCCTACACACAAGAGACGAACAAAAGAAAAATAAGAGCGCATAAAAATGTGAATAACCTCTCAGATGGGACTGGATCCCTTCAATAATATCAAAAGAAGAGAAGAAGGCATTAAAGAGGATAAACGAGAGAGTAGAACGGAGAGTGGACAACATGGATGGAAGACCCAGTGAAGCCTTTCATTTCCCCCCACTTCGACAAAATAGGTAATCGCAGTATCCTCTACAACAGGAAGGTAATGGCATCATCAAATCAAGGATAACATGATTAGAATTGGTTTGATGACAAGGAAGAAAAATGCGCAGAGAAAAGGATTGGTTGATTCCATTATCAAATACACGAAACAACGGTTTTATTCTAACCCCGTTAAAACTTCCTACAATGGAGAAGTTTATAGCTCGGAAAGTGATATTCCATAGAATTCACTCCTATTGCGAGTGAAGACATCTATGAGAGTGAACAAGTTCCTGCATGCGAAAAGAAGTGCAACAAGCAAGTTGACCTTGTGGGCAACCGGGCTTGTTTGAAAATCTTTGCAACATCATTAGTCCAGAGTTGTTATCGGGAGGCAATTGTGATGCTAAATCTTCGACGGAAGGTCGAGTATTCTCCCACCTGGGGAGAATGATCGCGGACTCAAGCCATTCGAAATCTGGCGCCAATCTATCACAGGAGCGCGTCGTAATCGACGCTCTGATTTAACGTGTCATTTAATGAATTTAATCTTCTTGCATTTTAGTTTTTCCTATTCTTATGTTATTTCTTGTTTTACCCCTAGCGGTTAAATTATTTTTGAGTGTTGTAGCCCGAGGGCAATTTTGAATTTTTAATTTTTCTCCATGTTTTGGCCCTACTAACTCTATGGCCTTTATCTATTGTCACCATAGGATTGGGTTGATTGATATGACACACAACCCTCTCTTTCTTACACCATCTGTGTTCCTTTCTTGTGAGAGAGCGTTAGTGAGATTCCTATGAGCACGCGCTCGACGTTGTCACCAGCCGCAGGGATGGGTCGGCTTCCGATGATTTGAGATCCCTTGGCCCGGGCAATCGTATACCGCCACAACCTTGGGGAGAACGGCTCGGTTCGTGGTTTTATTCCTTTTTTTTTTTTTTTTTCGTTATTTCACTTTCCTCTCTTGTCGACAATCTCCATCCTCACCCAGCCCACCGGCCCACATTTGCACAATCCCGCCGCGCCACCCCTCTTCACACCCGCCGGCCACCCCTTCATTCATCCATTGAAGTTTCCTAATGTAGGAGAGACTCACAAGTTAATGACAATTCAAATCATAATTTGAATTTTGAAATTACATTATTACTCTTAAAATTCTTCTCCATTAAGCTTGCCAATAACACATTAATTTATAATTTGAATTTAATTTCAGATTTAAATCAATTATAGCACTTAATGCTCTCAATTAATGAAAATGTCATAATTCAGAAATTTGAATTTGAAATGTAGCATTAATTCTCCTTAAATTCCATCTCCCTCTTTCCCCATATGGCCGACCACCTCCTTTAAAGTGTTTTTCTATTATTTGCCCACATCACCAAGACCTCTTAAATGGCCCTCCTAAATACCTTTCCCCTCATTTTTGATTTCAAGGTTTTTTTTTTTTTTTTCAGATTTTAATTTCATATTTCAATCAGACAATTGGAATTCATTTTTCTTCCCTCCTTTCCTCCCACCCGACTCCCTCGTCCCTACCGTAACTCCTAATTTAAGTTCCCTTCATTCCAAGGAATTAATTAAGGAATTTGTCAAAATCCCTCCTAACTCTCCCGCCACCCCCGTCAAGTCCAGTGAACATCATCTCCCTGTCACCTCGCTTTTGAAGGCTTCCCCTCCTTTCACAGATCCTCCATGCTGGAACCGCCTCCCCCACCTCCCTCTCCCTGTTGGGTTTGCATATGGGCCTATTAATTTCGCTTTGGGCCGCAATCTCCCACAGCCCAAAACTCTTGAATTCCTTCCAAATTCTGCTTGTTTTATTTCTGGATATTGATCTTAGAATCTGCTCTCAACCCGACCACCTCTCCCCTCTCAATATTCCCGTCTCTCCCACGTTCACTGCTGGCTTGGAAATGAAGCTTGAACACTCCTTCTAATTCCCTTGCCCCAAATGCCTAAGGGAGAATCCTGAGATTCTTCTCAGATTTGGTTCAAAAAAATTTTGAAATCCTTTCACCGAGAATTTTGGAAGGGAGCTTTGGGATTTGCAATCCTGCTGTTGGATGCGATCCTTTCCCAAGATCGCTCACCTTGGGTTGGCTCTCCCTCCCGCCATCTCTATTTCCTGAAACTAAAAATCTGAGATTTCTCTCAGAAAATTTTGGGAAGGAAAATTTGAGTTGTTTCTTCATCAACAACTTGAAGAAAAGTTGTTGTCTCCCAATCTCCCTAGCAAAGCCAACCCCTCCTACCCGTCCTGCATCATGAAATCATGAAGGTTGAAGGTATCATATCCATGAAATTTTGAATCATGAAGCATTTATTCAAAGGAGTTTTAAAAAAAATAAAATTAAGCAAACGTTCATTCCAAATTTGTGAAGAATTGACTATTTCTTACTATTTTTTTTGTAAATACGCTTCTGCTCCTGCCAACGTTAGAATGTTCATATCAAAGCTGGTTATTAAGTTTTTTGCTGCTCGTTTTCATGGACTACGTTCAAACGATGAACCACTACACGTTTATTTTCTTGACATATCAAACTATCCTGGACTAATTGGTAGGTAGTTTCCACCCCTTGATGTGAAACCTGGACCATGAGGCACTGGTGAGGGGTGGCGATTGCGTGAGATTTTTTGAAATCGCTTGATGATTATGGATGATTCTTAATGTTTGGAACAAATCGAGTTTCGAGTATTTCAAAACCCTTAAAAAATTTACTTCGTATTTCTTTTCTTCAAATCAAATATAAAAAAAGTTGAAATGGTGGGAGACGAATGGTATACAGTTATAAATATGTCCAACCGTATAATAAAACTCCTAGGGAAATTAAGAATTCCATTTTGATTTTCCCAACCTTACACAACATTCAACAATGGTACCTCCGCTAATTTTTTTGTTGGTTGATACTTCTTTGTTGTGGGGTCTTTAATGCTGAGTGAATTGCCCTGGTAAATATGTTAATCGCATGCTGCTTCTTGCTTGATACATACAAGCTCCCCTTTTAATATTTTTGCACTGCACTTTACGCTCAAAATGAACGTTGATAGCATCTCTTTGATTCGGGAAAAATGTATTCAATGGCCATTTGCTTTGTGTAACTCATAACTGATGCCTGCTAAGTATCCAAGTTCTTTGAATGAACTCTTGTTGCTTATTCATTATAAAGGCGCTGATTCTCTATTTGAATGGGTTTAATTATATGCTTGCATCCTGTATTTTATTATCTTACCGTAGAAAATTACCTTTCCAGGTTCTGCTTTAGCACTGTTGCCAGAAGCCGCTTATTTGCATCTTCCTTTCTAGTTCTTAAATTTATCTCTAGTAAATGTAATCGTGTTTAATTTATTTATATTCTGGATATTTTTCAGGATTTTTATGTGAGAAAGGGAAATCCATTTGTTCGCATTGATGGTAAGGACCACTGCCGAAAGATAGGCATGACAGCTGTAGAGTCCTTCGTCTATCAAGTGAGGTTAGTTTCATCTTCTCTAGGTATCTTCTGATGGATTAGATAATTGAGTGCATATCTTTTTTGGTAAATTGCTAATATGGATTTCATCTGAGACTAGCAACAAAATAATGTTGGTATATTCAATTAAAGTAATAACAGGCCAAGAATATTTGAAAGATTAAGTTATTATGTGCTGAGAGATGGCTAAATATGATGGCTTTTTTGAATATTATGGGTTTTTTATTGGGAATATGTCCATTATTAAAATTAAAACAGTTTGGTGGTTGAAAATGGTTGGTTGACACTAATGGGTATTCAGCAAGTAGAATAATCATTAGATTTATGTCTCAATTTCATTAAAGCTGTGCTATGAATGGATCTGCCGTGGATTGGAATGGCGGTAAAAAAAATGGTAATATATGGAATTAAAATTGTGATAAAAATGAAAGGCAGGACGGATAATATAAAATTGGATTAAACTATGAAATAAGTTTAGTACAGACGCTAATAGAGGTAATGTATATTTGAAAATATGATCTTAGAAAATAGGCTAAAAAAAGGTGTTGTGCTTGTTACAACTGGCAAACCAAAAAGATTGCACCAATAAGTTGAGATGTAGAATAATTAAACCGTGGTAGAAATTAATAGAGATTTCAAGGTTAAGTGGACAGAATTATCTGAAAAAAAAAAACTCCGTGCAACATTAGCACATGTTACACGAAATGGAATTTATTTGTATGAATGAAAAAAAAAAAAAAACGATTTACAGAAAATCATGTAAATTGTTGTAACCAGTCTATGATAATTAGCCCCTAAAAGCTTTGCACAATATCTTTTTAGATTGTTACCGGAATCAACTAGTTTTATATTGCTACAATTGCCCCGACAACTTTATCTAGTGGAATGGGATATACCGACAATTCTTTTACTCCTGCATACAAATGAATCTTTTTCCGATATATTGTTAAAAGGAGTTTTCTAAAGAAAATTTAAAACTGCTTTTGTTTTTTTTTAATAATCAGGTTGAAAGATTGCAATTATAGGAATTACAGCTGGTGGTGTTGGGCTTGATTTTTCATCAGCAAGCAGGAATGTGGTCTTTTGGAGCTTCTAAATCCAGCATCAGAGATGTTGGCACGGTCCATTGAATGCATTGGTCTGTCTGATTTTTGTTTTATATTTTTTACTTGGCTGAGACTGTTGTTTGCTTTAAGAATAATAAGCTGTTGTGCTGAATGTTGAGAGCAATGCCAACTTGCCAAATTTGAATACCATGTAATTGTGTATATTTCAAAGTCAATCAAGTTTTATTTCCATGAATGCATTTTACTTTTTTTTTTCTGACGTTGCCAGATCCGCATGTCGCTGGATGAGAAAAGTGAAGAGTTTGTTTAGGCTAATCGACAACTAGCATAAAATTTTGTGTGAACACTAATCATGACTTGAAATCTTTGATACATTGTGTTAAAGATAATGGGTGTCTTTTGAAAGCAAACATGTTGTATGATCCCTGATATAATTGAGAAGTGTGGCAAGGGTCACTGTTAATCCGCACTTGGGTGTTAGTGTTAAATAAGCAAGAGTGCCTACATTATGGACCATTGTGAGCAAAGAGCTAGTCCATTGTAATTAGAATTAGGAGAATGAAGTTTTGGAATATAGGTCTTTTACAGACAAATTAATAAAATTAATAAATATTTATGATTTATAGGAAGATAATATTCGTGTATTGAGAAAATTAAATGTTGGGTGGAGACGAAGAATAAGGGATTGATAGTGTTAAGATTTAAAATTATTATATTAGGTAGGAGTCATACTGATATGATGTAGGTATAGTGAATGGACCGTACTGATTGATTGGAGTGGGTAGGAAAATATCCTGAATTAAAGAGGGTGGTTGTTTAGGAAAGTTTTCTTAATAAAAATAAATTAATTAGGAGATGTTTCCTAATTGAAGAAAAGGCATATCTGGGGGTTGGATGTAATTAGGAAATATTTCTAATTGAAGAGGGTTGATTTAGGGGCTGATTTGGAGGGGAATTATTTAGGAAATAATCTTTCTATTGAATAGACAGATTTGGGGCTGGATTTGGAGGGGGATTAATTAGGAATATTTTCTAATTGAAGATGAACAGATTTAGGGGCTGATTTGAGGAGCTGATTTGGGAAATAATAAAGAGAAACAGGAGGGAATTTTGGGGGCTATGTTGGGTTATTTTATTATTTATTGTTTGGCTTTAAATAGGTGATTTTTTTAAGGGTGTTGAATGTCCGCTCCATCAATAGGTGTTGTTTTGCTGAATTAGATTGTTTCTTGGGGTGTTTTGGGCTCTAGCTGGGGCTAGAGATTTGGGAGAGCCAAGATATGCTTGCTTCCAATTGAATGATCCACTTGTACCTTGTCTTTTTTTTCTTTCATAAAACTTTTAATAAAAAAATTGTTCTTTGTGTTTTATTTCTGATTTTCATTATCGTTGTTTTATGAAATTGCTAAAATTAGATTTTTAGCCAGGATTTTC
>NW_021319178.1:22792897-22822737 GCF_001605985.2 Dendrobium catenatum
GAGTTTTGGGATGAACCTGACTATCATTCAAAATTTATCTAGGCTAGTACAGACTCTGTAGACTAAGTCACTCAAAATCCTTCCTAAAACGCTCTGTTTGGAGGGCGTCGGCTGCAGTAATAATAAGAGGGCAGGGAAAATAGGTCACCTTCGTCTTCAAACTAATGAGAGGAATTAAAAAAACCATTTTTTTTACGCAATAGAAGAAAATTTAGAAAAGAACAGAAAACCTCAATACAATTTTTCATTAAAAATGATAACAATTGAGTTAAGAATGAAGATAACTGTAAAATTGGAATATGAAAGTTCTAGTTGATGCTATCATAGATTCTTCAATAATGTCTAATATTAAAATACATGTTGAATCTCCTCTCCCAGCTCTATAGATCACAGGCCAAAGGAACGGAATCTTGAGCACCGTAAGACTATTGTGTCTGTCCCATAATAACGATTATCTCTTGAAAAAAGTGTAGCTTAATTAGAAGAGACAAGTTCTGTCCTGCTGTGATGAAAGTGAGGACACGTCTGAACAATCATCAATAATAATATTTTTAGATATACCCCTCCAAGACGTAATTCTCAACAATCTGTGCCTGCATAGGTATGAGAACATAAGACAGACACCGGACAAAAACCATTCTCAGTTTCTAATCTTCATCAAAATAACTGTACAGAAACTTTGAAAGAGTCTTTCAGGGAATAAGCAATCCTTAAGAAGTACTAGAGAAAAATCCTCTAGTACCCACTACGGCGTAAAATGTTCTCGATACCCAAAAAAATCTATCAGAACTAAATAAATTATAAAGCCTTTTTGGCCTCTTCCTCACTGTACACTGTACTTCATGATCGTCAGTCTCTCTTTGTTAGCTATACAGATTTAGTAGCTCCAGACACTCCTCCTACCCATTTGGCTTGGTCTCGCTGGTGATCGATCATTTATTGTAGCTGCTGAAATGGGCCCCTTTTGTGCTAAAAGAGTGTTGTAGTCTTGTAGAGCTCCTGGAGCTTTCTGCTCATAGTCCCTTTCCAGGTTTATTCTGGATTTTCTACCAGCTGTGCAACTTCAATTGCCTCCTTACCAGTCACTAGCATCAGAACTTTACTGTTCGATCTCTGCATTCACACCAAAAACACGAAATTCCATTGAATATTATCGCCTCAATATCGCTATCTGATACATTCGCTCCACCCTAAACCACATATCCTACAGTGCATACGTACACCGATCACCGAAGATAGTTTGGGCAAAGCTTGCTACTGCATATGTATCAATCCTCAATATGACTCACTAGGTCCTGCACAAGAATCAAAGAAATGCTTATAGAAACTGCGTCCACTCGATGTGTCGAGTGCAATGGGGAAGGCAGTTAGGAAAACCTTCTTTACTATAAGCTAGTTTTGAATTCCTACCACATTTTTCGTATATGGTTTCAACCCCTCCTGTCATGCCACTGATAAGAAGAATTAATGCCAAGCAATTATGCCGTCCAGACACAATCCTGCCGCCTCAACATTCTCGTAGATACTGATATCTCCCCATCTGTATCACGCAGATTGACAAACAGACAGAAAGACTTAGTGAATTGAACCCATCTTTTTAGCGTCGATCTATTTGTTCTCTTCGGTGACAAACTTAATGAACGTGCTCACGCCTTCATGAAATATTTTCTGGCCCCTCAATTCCTCTCATTTTTTCGTAGACCTGGGATCTCGCCCGAGGTATAGCTTTTTTATTTCCAAAAAACTTCATCATGATCTTTCAATAAATAGTGCGCTTTTTTTCATTAATACACCCTTCAGAGGATGCGTTGCCCAAGTCTAATTTGTCTTAACATGTCGTCCTTGACGACGAGATAAATTTCTAAAACCTTCTTCTACATACTACTCAGTCTCCTCACTCCGCTTCAACCTCTCAATGTTAGACGCTCAGACGACTGTGATAGTCCCTTCACATATTAACTAGACATCGACGAAGACGTATTTCACTACTTTCATACCTTCCTTCCAGTGAGTAATCCCTAACAATATTCCTAGAACTAAAACAGATAATCTTGTCTGAGAAAAAAAATATTTCTTATTTTCTAATATTCAAACACTTCGGCGATCGCGATCCAATCAACTTTCTTCTCCTAACCTTAGATAGAGATCCTCAAGCCCCTCTGGTATATCCATCGACTAAAATGTTCTTTCCCACGAAATGCAGGCCTCAAAAGGAGGATTCGTATACTTTCCTTAGGATTACTCCACATGTCTCACGTCCCCAGCGATAGCGAGGTGCGGAGGTATATTTCAGATCGCACCTGCGAATGCCTGGCCGTACTCGGCGAAGTCTCTGCATTCCTTACTTCCGATGTCGCCGGACCATTGGTTTATCATCTCCAAAGGGAAGTTGGATTCAATATTTACGAGATCCATTGCACGGGATGAACTGTCCCTCCAACCTTTCATTGTTGGAGGTGATTTGATTTTAAGTTGAAGATTTCTCCAAATCGGCTTTCAGATTGGGGCCGACTTCGTTCCAATGATGTACCTTCTTTTCGGAGGTCACTTCTTCTTCCCCAATGGATCTCAAAAATATCACTTCCGAAAATGATACACTTCGCTGAATTATTCCTCGAATTTTCAAGCCGCCGGTGGTCCAAATTGCGCACAGAATCACGTAATTTAATAGGAGCTGACTTGTGTTCCAGTGTTTCACTCACAACCCAAACTGGAGAGTTTAGAGTGCCGATTGGATTAATAAAATCGGCTGTCCACAGTAGAAATACAGCCTAGCAAATTGCTGTTTACAGCAGAAAACAAGCAAAACGACGCGGAAATCTGAGAGATACTCATACAGAAAAGCTTGTATTCCACTAGTCGATGAATAAATTGCAAGACTAATCAATTGATCCTCAAAATTAGACAGAGGATGAGTCTAATCTCCATCCAAATCTCAGAACGGCCGCTAGAGGATAATAGCGGTCTCCCGGCCAAACGAAACCTACAATACGTTACGAGATTCTCAAATTTCAGTCCAAATTCCAAGGATGTCGCAAAC
Organism: Dendrobium catenatum; assembly: GCF_001605985.2. Classification (NCBI taxonomy): domain Eukaryota; kingdom Viridiplantae; phylum Streptophyta; class Magnoliopsida; order Asparagales; family Orchidaceae; genus Dendrobium; species Dendrobium catenatum. Next base: position 22,795,938 of record NW_021319178.1, read on the forward strand.
CCTAGGAAAACAACTATTTAATGCATACAAATCAAAAGGTTAAATGACTCTAAACACACCCTAACATTCAAATTTCTCTCTGAAACCCCCAAAAATCCCTTCCTAAAATCCTCTGGTTTGAGCGCAAATGGGTCTGAGTATATACAATGAGGCATGATGCAAACAAAACCGGGTTTCCCCCCATTGATACACTCCGCTCATTCTCCCCGCGCAAGGCGGGGAAGTCCCCGGCTGTTTCGCCGCTTTCCGTCCGTAAGGACACCGTCCCAGCCTGGAACCGGTTGGAAACCAGTGCACAGTGGACGGCTCTCTATACAGAGGTTCTTCCTGGTCTTAATTCTATATCGAGACCAACGTAGGTGGTATATATTTTATGCAGACAAAAGTTTTCATATTTGCAGCCCCTAAACAGTAGAGAAATTGCTTCGTTGTCCTCCGAGAGAGGCAAAGTAATAGAATCTCAACTCCACAAATATCTTCCTATCGAACGACGGAGGCAGGCAACTTCATAGACTTCCGACCCTAGGGTTCTCACCGACCATCTTTGAGCCGGGATAGATACAGTTCTCATTTCTTATGATAAGCCTAGAACTCCTATGGCTTAACTATATTTCTTAGACCATTCAAGAAGTCTCTCTATTAATATAAGGTAATTTTGCTCATTTAGCCCATTTTCAAACCACAATAGAAAAAATTAAAATTTATGAAGCTTCTCTGATGAGGAACCAAGGTTCCTGACAAGAAGCAATGCACTCTTTTCATTTGTGGAAAGAAAAATCTGCTGCGCGAATTACTAATTGGGGTAACTTCCCACAACAATATATTTCTCTAAGGTATGTCATAGTTTGAACAGATTTTAGTACCTACATTTTTTACTAGTCATGGGCTTATCATTGGTGATCCATTGTCAGACTTTTATGTAATAAAGTAGGAGGTAATAAGGGATTACTAATTAAGGAAATCTATGAGAAACTCTATATGCACATTTTTTTTCACAATATAGCCATGTCCTATTGCTGAAGATAGATACGGTCATTTTAGATCAAAAATTATAATATGTGTCTATCAAGCCTTTCCGCGAAGCCATAGCATCCTTGGACTTCGCTTATTAGAAAAGAATGACGAATAACATTCTAATTTTATCTTTTGGCATACATCGTCCTGTTACTCGGCTGCTGACCGTAATACTTGAGCTAGTGTAGCTCTCTCTCTGTTGATCCTCAATCGGCAAACTTTCAAAGAGAAATCCTCTCTCGTCTCTCGGAGATATACACTGTAATCTCATCTTTTCAAAGGTTTTCATGTCAAACTCTAAGTACAATATTCGCACCTTATTCTAGTAAGCGTGTATGATATGAGACAAAGAACTCGGAAAGTGGCATTTTCTTCCATGTAACAATTAATAGGATTTATTATTGGATTTCATCACTAAATTAATACACAACAATGTTTCACTTCTTTGATGACAAGACAGTACTAAAGTGGTTACTATACCATATAATGCACATGATACATTATGTTATTTTGACAGACTGTTTGACACAAGTTCATCATAATACATTGAAATAGCAACTGAAAACGAGATCCAAGCAAATGTAGTAGCCTGAATCCTCTAAATTCTAATGGGGTTTAGTGTTCTATGCACAATACTAATACCTCCGTTGTCCATATAATATGCAACAGTAAACACGCGACTTTCAACTTGACTGGATTGAGTGACCAACTAAGCACCTAATTCGATTTAAAAACATGGCTATCCGAATCATAAAAGATAGATGCGTGGGTTTAGTTTTTTGAAATTTAAAGGCAACATCTTAAAGAGCTCCTAAGTGGCTTTGACTTGTGTTGGGTGTGTATACTCCTAGTGTTAATAGCAATTAAAATTTTAAATTAAATTTGTTTCTAATGCCAATGTTGCTGGTTGAATCTCCAAATCAGTATGCATAAGATTTTAAAAATAGGCTTAATAATAAATAATTTTTTATACGGAGACTAGACTTCTCCAGGTCCGAGACCTCATCCTCATAGGTCAAATTATCTGAACTCTACTTTGCAAGTAGGGGAAGTGTCTCATAGCGAGGAGAAAGAAAATGCCATCATTATGCATGCGACCCCAGATGATTCTGATAGTTCCCTAGATCGTAGGCTTTCTAATTGATTTAAAAACCTTAAATATTAAATTTTAGTTATTGAGTAGAAGAAACTTTTTAGTTCTTAGAGAGAGGCCTAACGTGATCCAGGCTAAAAGATAAAGCGGCATGCAAATTAGCAAATAAATTAAGAAAAATAGACAACCCTAGGGGCAAACCAATATAAATAAAATACATCAGGATATTAAACTAATTAATAAATGTTCATAGCTAACTGCCCTTAATTATAAACCAGGTCAGTTAGAAAATAAAGTGATCATGCGCACCTCTGCGAACACCCTAATTTTTTAAGACTAGGAATGACACAAATGACTTTTGAGTGGGATTATTGGTTTTTTCAGCTCTTCAGTCTTCTTAGATTTCTTCTCCTTGGACTCCTTGGTATCTCTCCTCCTTGGACTCTTTGGATTTGTCTAGGCTTCAATATCCAAATGAAAGAGACAATCCTCCTAAGGGGTATTATCATTTTCTCTTGGATATCTAAAAGTCTTTAGAACTCAATCATCTAAATGGAAGAAGACTCTCCCTCTTAACGATGCCCTTCTTCTTTTTGGAATTTGAGTTGGATAAGGATATCCCAACTCAAGACATATTCACAACTCTCACCAAATTATTAATAAAATAATTACATTAATGGAATGTAGTAAATTCTAGACTCTCCTGCAAGGGTTATCCTAATAAAAATCCTAAGCAGTTTATAATTATCACAAAATTTATATAGAAATAAAAGTACTCATCATAGCCACACTTAGCCATGCCTCTGATTACTTCTGAGGTCTAAGCAATTCTCTGTAGCACCTATAATAATTATAATTATTGATTTGTAGCCTCATTTAGTTTGGGGTGGGGTGGGGGGGGGGGGGCTGAGCAATTTCTAAAGCACCTACATAAGATATCATTCTCATTAGCTTTTAAATCATGACAACTACCCCCCTTTTATTTAGCATTGCATGAGCATGAACACCTATAGAAAATATCATTAGTATAAAAATATTGATACTAACCTATGGGTAAATCTAACACCCAATCAGATCAATTCGCAGAGTGCAGTAAAAGTAAACAAATACAATAATAATTTTGCTCACAACATGCAATAAAATATCAGAAAGCTCAGGACACAACAAAAAAGTATACACCAGTCTAGCCTAAGTCTAGAAGTGGTACCCTAGCAAGCAATTCTATGTGTGTGTAAAGGCTATGTGGCTGGGATAGATCCTAAGCATGATAGTTAGTTAAAGTTATCTAAAGTTTAGGTTTGTTGAAGGTCTAAAAAGAAAACTTTATTTAAAGTTTAAATATTAGTAAATTAATATCTATTTTCATTAATTTAGTTTTTTTAATTCATTTTTAATGGTTAGGGTAGTCGTAAATAAATTTTAAGTTGCATTAGCTAATTTTGGAAAGATCCGGGTCCTCTTGGGGCTAGGCTGAGAGGGTCCAAAAGATCACTATAGAAAATGAGCTAGGTTTGGGGGATCTAGTATTTTATTTAAATATTAGACCCTAATAGGAGTTGTTAGGCTTTGAGTTTGTGAGATTTGGAGTTTCCTATGCAAATATATGAATTTCCAAATTTTGGTCAATTAATGAATTATTAAAATTGCTTAAAGAGGGGTGATTTTATGATTTTGATTCAAGTCAGCTCTAAAATAGTTAGAATAAACCCCAAAGGTCAAAAATGACCTAAGAAGATGTTCCCAAGTGTTAGAGGAAAATTGGGAATTTTTAATAATTTTTAATTATTTAATAGGAGCAAAAGGTAATTCTCGTTAAAGTTAAAATTAAGATTTAGATTAAGGTCCAGCTAAGGAGCCCTAATTAACTAAGGTTAAGAGTTAAATTCTAAACAATTTGAGGTATCATAAGGAATTTTCTAAGTTGAAATGGATTTATTAGAATTTTTAGAAGGAATCGGGTCCTAATTATTTGGTAAATTAGGGTTGGTTAATTAAGGGGGCTAAAAAGTCCTAAAAATTCCTAAAAAATTCAGGGATATTCAACATGTCACTAAGTTTAAATTTTGAAGTCTTCATGTCAATCAGGGATCTATCCTAGCTCCTAGAAATTTTTTGACTTTGCTAGATGGGTTCTTTATTTTTGTCCTTAGGGTATCACTACGTTAGAGGGATTTAAAATAAAGTTTTGTACTAACCCTTGAGGAAACATGCAAGGGGTACATAAAAAATAGTAAACACACCATGTCTTTAGATCTATAAGAGCCTAAGGTAGGTACTCGTGCATCCTACACATGCAAGAGATGATAAAAGAAAAATAAGCACGCTTAACAATGTGATTAGTGAATGATAGGGGCTCAATCATTCACTAACCCACTCCCCCATGAATGCTATTCACATGAATGATCTATGTTTAAAATTTCATTGAAGTTGTTTAAAATTTCATTGAAGTGAATCTCCCAAAATTAGGGATTTAATAGTATATGTAATTTTGAAATTATTCAAAATACCTATAAATATATAAATTTTGAGAAATAATGTAATTAAAAATAAATCAATTTGTAATAAATAAATATAGGGGAGATCCACTGATCACTTGAATGAGCTTTTAAAATGGTTTGAAAATAATTTTTAGTTTAAAAATAATTATTATAATAATATTAAAATACCCAAAATAGTTAAGTAAAATAAAAGCTAGCAAGAAAAAGACAATTCATTATATAAAAATATTTTTAAATTAAAGTTCACATTTTTTGTAAAAATTTTAAGAAATTATATGACGAAATCTAATTTAGAATAAATTAGTTATGAATTATTAAAGTTTAAAATAATTAAGGGTAATTTTAAAATAATATTAAAATAAAGTTTTGTACTAACCCTTGAGGAAACATGCATGGGGTACATAAAAAATAGTAAACACACCATGTCTTTAGATCCAAAAGAGCCTAAGCTAGGTACTCGTGCATCCTACACAAGCAAGAGACAAAAAAAGAAAAATAAGAGCGCATAACAATGTGATTAGTGAATGATAGGGGCTCGATCATTCACTAACCCACTCCCCCATGAATGCTATTCACATGAATGTTCTATGTTTAAAATTTCATTAAAGTTTTTTAAAATTTCATTGAAGTGAATCTCCCAAAATTAGGGATTTAATAGTATAGGTAATTTTGAAATAATTCAAAATACATATAAATATATAAATTTTAAGAAATAATATAATTAAAAATAAATCAATTTGTAATAAATAAATATAGGGGAGATCCACTGAATTAAAAATAATAATAATAATAACAATAATAATTTTAATAATAATTTAAAATGTTTCTAATTTTTTAAAATAATTTTTAATTTTAAAATAATGGAAATTAAATTTTGAAAATTTTGATATATTATACATAAATTTTGGATTAAAATACATTTTTTTATAAATTTTTTTGAAGCTCTAGTAATTAAGAAAACAATTAAAACTAATTAAAATTTAATTTAAAAATAAACCAGCAGCTGGGTGGCCGTGTGGAGGGCTTCAATTCGTTATGCTTACCACAGGCAATGATTGTCGTAGCGGCAATCATTATCGCAATATCCATAGCAATGTTTACCGCAGATGAGATCACAACTTAACCACATTAGGACAACTCGCACGTCGTTCGATCCACCGTCATTCGAAATGGGCGGCCTTGATCTCACCAGAATGAAATCCTATTGGGCGAGGCGTATACGTGATCACCCGAAGCCAATGTTCGGCTGGATCAACATCGTTGATCAAAATATCAACGGTTAGTACTTTACGCAAGACACGAACCACGTTAATCGAGACCTAGAACCCTATTTTGAGCTCATTCTCGCGAACGGCTTAATCAAATCCAAAGAAATTTTAAACACGAATATTATACATGAAGAGTATCCATGGGGGACAAATTTCATGGTCTAAAATATGTTTAATGAAAAGTTATTTGGATCTAGGTGTAGTGACCTAGGGTTTCAATTTTACCTCAATCCAATGGATGGACTCAAGAGTTCTTTCTACGGTTGAGCTTGTAGACTAACCTCATATAATTCTCTTATTGAACTTGAGCTTTGAAATGCTCTGGAAAACTCCATGGAAGTTTCCTAGCCTCGGCTTATCGTAGATCTCACCGCCGGTGGGTGTTCAACAGTGCCTCTAGGTCGGGAAGGGTGGAAGAAGTCTCTAGGAGTCCTCACATGAAATATCAGGGCTTTTTTTTGCCTAGAGAGAAAGAGAACAAGAAAAGATCCAAACAAAACCTAATTTCACCTATTTAAAGCCATAGGGGTTGAGATCCATGGTTAGGATTGAATCTCCATTAAATTAGGAGGGAAATCAAGTTATTTAGTCTGTGGTTTGAGTTTAGGGATCAATAGAAAAGAGTTTAATGCATTCAATGGCTCTTAATTGGTCATTTTGACCTATTTAAGACTTAGGTTGACCAAGTCAATGATTGACTTGGTCAACCTAGTCAAATAGGCCCAAGATAGGTGGGGGTTTGAGCCAAGGAAGATTGAGATTGAATATGATTTGGATCTAGGTTCGAATGTGTCTAAATGGGTCAATTTGACCCAATAAGACTTGGGTTGACCAAGTCAAAGGTTAACTTGGTCAACCTAGTCTATTGAGTCCTAGAGAATGGGTTGAGTCCAAGAATGAGGCTTAATTTGGATTAGAATTTGATATGACCCAATATGGCTAATTGGGTCAACCTGGGTTGACTTGGTTAACCAGGTTGACCTAGGACTTGGTTCTGGGCTCAGCAGACTTGGCTTGACTCCCTAAACCCATTTGCAAGGGTCTTGGGGTCTAGCCTGGTAAAATTTATCCAGTTCAACTCATTGATCCAGGTTTGGGGCAAAAGAGGTCAACATTAATTTTTTACTTAAGTCTTTTAAGATTGATTCACAATATATTCAAGCGTATAATAGAATTATGTGAGTGCAGAAGAGTATGCCAATTATCCTGGACTATTTTAAAAAGAATTATCTAAAAGCCACATATTTTGAAATCTAAAATTAGAGAAAAGTCCATTCTACCCTAACATAATACCAATAAGGAGAGGGCAATAATTAGAGAAAGTCCTACTAAGGTGCTCTACAAAGGTATTTTAATAGAATTAATCCAAACATCATTAAAAAGGACATAATCTAGCCATTTCCACATATTACCACGATTCAAAGTAAAAGAATTGCCTGTAAAACCCATGTCAACTAGGTTACAATCTAAAATCATATTATTAAAATCATCCATATCATAATATACAAGGTTATAACCACCAAGTCTTTTAGTAGGATTACAGATGATGTTGAAGTCATCACCAACAAACCACGACAAATTAATTAAACCACAAAAAATAGTAAGATGCTTCCATAATTATTTTCTAATAAAATGAGAAGATTAACCATACAAAAAAAGAAGTAAACATTTAAGCTTCATAAATTCAACATTCCAATGCATGACTTGGGAAAAATTGCCAATAACATCAATGAAAATCGAATCCTTCCTGAAGATCCAAATTTGTTAGAAACATTAGCAAAACTATCTTTAAAACCTAAAAATAGCATCCAATTTAGTAGCAAAAATAAAAGGCTCAAGTAAAGCTAAAAACAAAACATTATGGATAAGGCTTAAATTCTTAACCCAAGATCTAGAGGAAGGGAACTAATACCCCTAACTTTCTAAATAATCAACTTAATTATTAAGATGCAACTGAATATTAGTTTTAGAATGTATACTTCTAGGAGAAAGCACATTCAAATTTTAAATTTTATTATTTTTCTTTCCTTTAAGCAAGGTGAAGTCATTATTATTATACAGTAAACTAGTTTCATTAACTTAACTATTATAAACACCTTCATCAGAACTTGCATCACGAATGAAAGTTGAAGAATCATTACTACCATTACCAGTATCATAAACCACTCTATCATGCTGATTAGGGTCACAGTCCTCCATATAATCCTGAGGAAGCTCCTCTCTTCCATGTTATTGTGTAGGGGTTCTCCCTCTTCTGCCTTATCCTATTTAGTCATAGAAGGCTCAATAACAGCTTGATTAACATATTGATCACTATTAACAACATAATCAAATTCAGATAAGTTTTTTTATTAATACAACTAGGTAACTATAGAAAGGTTAAACTATTATTATGCTCAGAATAAATCACAACCATTTGCTCTGAAATATTATCAACATTTGAAACATAGCCTTACTTCTAAAAGGCATTATTAACTCCCATTTCCAAAGAATTCTCAAGAATTCCATTTGATGTTTCACCCTAATCCAAATTACTACATCCACCAACTTCACTATTAGTAATCACAATAAAATGAGGATTATGAAGCAATCCTTTTTAATAGGATTACTCTTAGTTGGAAAAACATTTTCCTACAAAGGAAAATTATCTGCAAGAGGTAAAGATGAAATAGTTAAATCTTTTTCTCTAACCTCTTTTGAAGAATCTTTTTGCTTGCGAAGATAAGGATGCGAAATAAAACATTCTGCAATAATATGCCCATGCATATGATAATGATTGCAAAAAATGGTAAAATTTTCAAATTCAAAATTTTGAAGGTAGCCTCCATTCTTTGGACGAAGCCATGTTTCCTTATGATGCTTTTTAGAAACATCCATTTTAACCAAAATCTAAGCCACAAAAGGATGAAAAATAGATGATGTAGCTTCGTTTATTTGTAGAGGTCTACCAAAAATTGATGCTAGAGCAAACAAAATGTGAGCTTTGAACATATCCAACTACAAGTTCAGAAATGAAACCCACACAAGAGAAATAGGCAATTCTTCTTTAGTATCTAAGATAGGTGACAATTTAGGCAAACACAATTGACAAAAATTAACGTAATAAACTCTTTGAGTGAATATACAATTATAATGTAATTCGTTCATAAGTTGAATAACAATATGCAACTGATCCAACAAGATAATAGAGAGCGTTCCAGATAGTTTTAGATTAGTAAAGAAAGCCTGGATAATGTATATATTTGGATGATCTAAGATAAATTTTCCAACTAACGTGAACTTAAATAGAGCAGCTAACTGAGTTATCACTTTTTCATCAATCATCAAAGCATGAACACCTATGAAGGAAGTTTGAACTAAATCAAAATTTCAGGGAAGAGGTGGAATAACAACTATCAACTACATCTTTGAACAAGCACGAGTTACCATTATCAAAAGTTCAAGATAATCCCATAGATTTACCAGAATTAGAAGGTTTGTGGGTGATCCATGGGTACAATGATGACGGATTCATCATCAAATAGTGAAAGAAAAGTGAAAATAATGGCCAAAGGAATAGGAAAATCAGAAACAACAACATGATAGAAATAAAACTTAGGACAAAATCAACAAAATAAAAACAAAAGCATCAATTATTTGCTGAAAAATGTACACCAAATGAAACCCTAAAAATTGCCAGCCAATCCCCAAAGCAGAGGAGCATTTGTTAGATTTTGTTAAAAATTAGTTATAGTTAGATTTATGGTTTTCACATTTCTATATTTAATGATTTTAGAATTTGATTTATGCTTATAATTTTAATATTATAAAATTTTATACTTATAATTATAACATTGGAATGATTTAACTGTGTGTTAAAGGATGTCAAGAGGTCGAAAGCTATACTCATATTGCGGTCAATTGTAAATTTTTTGTTAATATCATTTTGAAGCTGAGAGAATGGGGATTTCAAATTCTAATATTTCATTCATTGGAAAGATGTTTGGTTGAACTTAGAAGTCTTTCAAAACAATTTTCAAACATAGTGAAGGTCTACTGTACAATAGTTTTTTTTTTTTCTCTTAGAAAAACCAAAATGATGTTAAGCTTGGTAAATCTACTCTTCCAATTTTTGTAGTTGCAGCTAATGTTTTATTCACAGCTATGAATCAATCAAATTATCCAATACTAAAAAATTGGGATGTCAATCTCCATCTGGAGTTTGATAATGTTTTGCACACTCCACCGCTACGTTGGATAAAAATCAATGTGGACGTTTTGCTTTTGGGATATAATCTTGCAGGTACATAGGAGGTTTTAGAGATCATAAAGGATGACTTCTTCTTACATTTTGGAAGAAATAATTCATTGGGATACAACTCAACTTGAAATGGAGGCTATTTTGACAATAAGGGAATTTTTTCAAAGTTGAATGATTGAAAATATATGTGTAATAATTAAAGGAGACAATCTCAACAAAATCAAGTTCCTTCAAGACTCTATGAAGAAATCAAGATGTAAAGTGCACATATGGGTTACATATGATTTATTCTTTTTAAAAAATTTTAATAAAGTGTTTTTTTAAAATATATCTAGAGAATGTAATAAAGTAGCCGATTTATGCGCTACCTTGGCTTTAGATGATAGTTTTTTTTTATATAGTTTTTCTTGTAGAATCATTCCTTCTTCTTTGCTTAGTTTGTTAAAGAAGGATTGTGAGCCTTTTATTACTTTGTATTTAGATTTTGGTTATTAATGCAAATCCATATTTGAAACAAAAAAAAAAGAGTTATAACAAAGTTGCATTCCTTAAATTGCACTAAAAGAATAATAATAGTGACAAGATATGTGGGGAAATATAACAACTACAATTTTTTTGCATTTTTTAGATCAAGTTATATTTGGATATTTGAAGTCAATGGTCATGAATGTATAATAGGTTATTATCAAGAATAAAGTAACTAATACTATAGGGTTTTGAATAATTTTTTCATATGGCTCGTCAACTACCATAATTTTTTATGGGAGGAATAGGTTTCCTTATTCAAAGAACATAAATAAAATCATGGTCGGTACCCCGAATCCTATTTCCATTTTTCAGGATTTTGAATTCTTAAATTATATCTCTTCTAAACATGATTAAAATGTAATAACTCTCATTTTAGTAATTTTCTATCATGTAACTTTAGATGTGTGATATATACCTTCATCCTGATTATTTTGACAGGTTAATAATGAAAATTTATCAGATGATTTTACTTATTGGTCATTTTAATGGAAGTTAATAGTATAATATTTATTAGAAAATGATCAACATTTAATATATATATATATATATACATACATGGAATTCATATTATCCATATGTTTAGTATTCATTTGATATATTACACAATTTATATATATTTTAGGTATATTACATGCAATTTAATGAGTATACTAATAATTGTATTGGGTTTATATTATATTTTTATTTTGTTTTATAGGCTATGTAATATGTATAAACAAGGCATGCTAGGTAGAAATGATTGAATGATTCATGTTAGTTGAAAACATACTACATTGTACATGAGGGTAGGCCAGCAACCTTTACTTTATGTAAGATTTGTGATATAATCCCTACTAATATAAAAGGGAGTTATAAGGAGAATTATTTATATGATATGATATGCTATTGAGGAGGAAATAATGAATTCTTACATGAAAGCCAACTAATTGATGACTTTGATATGAGTCTGGTTTTAAAAATTGAAAAAATATGATTGAGACAAATTTCCATATAGCGATCTTGTAGGGATTGATACAAGAAAAAATGCCACATATAAATAAATATTCAATCTTGCTTATATTATTTACACATGTATATGGCATTAACATAATTAATATATTATACAAGTGGCATGATATGATATGATATGTATATGTTACATGACATGATTGATGCATGGAAGTCATATGATTGATGATAAAGATCAAAAGGGCATATAATTTACATGAATTAAATGACATTACATGATACACATTACATATAATATTGTTATTACAAACCATACATACATATGTGACACTACAAATAAGCATACTATGATCGATAGGACTGATACCTAAAATAATACACTTGATAGAAATATGATATAAATTCATTACGTAGATATTATATGATATGCATGTGATACATGCAAGTTTATTGATTTTATAGAGTGATATATAAACTATTTACATGTTTAAGAATGATTAAATCTACTAGTCCTTTCTATGGTTATTGATTAATGCTTGTAATACATACTATTATACTAATTTTATTCCTCATATGATATAATTCTATCATATTGACTACTTCCTAGTTTTAAAACATATATTCATTTTGACATATTCATATTGATATTGATAGAATTATTACATACATATTATCTTTAGCGCCTTCCATTTCTTATAATTGTATGTTTTGGTAATCGACGATGGCTATTAGCTCACTCTATTCTTTTTTATGTTTTCAAGAAGCAATTCAAAATCCAGTGGAGTGAGATAGATCAGGCTTTCCTAGGTTATCTTTTATTTTTTTATTTTAGGTTATTAATATTTTGTCAAGAGCTTAGAAGGATAAATTGATGTACTGATTGATCTCCTAACTATTATATATGAATTTTGAAAAAAAAAAATAATAAAAGTATTTTAATTAACATGATTTAGAGTATCTTCTAATAATGATTATATTAATAAAATTAGTTAGTGGCCTAAATAAACAAATTGAACATAATATTGATGCTAACTAAAATTGAGTTATCTGCACAGGCTAGGTATACTCCCAACTAGTCAATACTATTGAGAAAGAATGTTAATTTTTTTTAGAGGATTGAAGGATGAATTGTGGGATCCACTTGTACCACTTCAAATCCTAAAGTTTTTTATGTTAGCTGAGAGAGGCAGATTGGTGGCAAATAATTTGGTTATTCCCCAGTTAAGAAATGCATGAGTATGAATAAAGCAATCAAAGGGAAGTGAAAAGAGAAAAAAATTATTAATGATAGAAGATGACCAATGGTACTAGCTGGTAATGTGCAGGAATGTCCTAGATACGGGAGGAGACATATAAGATAACTATCTGACCACTAAATTGTTTTAGATATCGTTAATATGGTGACATGATGATAAATTTCCTGTAAAGAGGATTTGAAGAGAGAGTTTGGTCTAAGATAAGTTAGTCTAGAAAAATATATGGATAGAGACATACATGATCTAGAATGTTTAGACAATGCTTCATAAGAAGGATTGGTAATAAGTATGTAATCCTGAGTGGAAGTCAACGGGAGCCCACCTAATTAGCTATGAAAGCACCCATACAACAAAGGTTATATAGTTTGAAGTGGCAAGAGGTAAGAGTTGCACCAAAGAGGTCCACTGATATAGTTCTTTATTTTGAATACTCTTACTTTTGCATTAAAATGCACTAAAAATGACTGATTGAGATACATAATGATTAACATGCATACATGTGTGAATGAATGAAAATATGATTTGATTGATGATTGTTATTATTAGTGATTAGTATCTTTGTTTTGTTTATGAGTATTCCATATTAAGAGACATCAAGGATGATATTTTTCTAAGGAGGGTAGATCATAAAAATCAAAATTCCTATGTTCCAAATTTTCTTTGTAAGGACTTTAGAACTAGGGTTGTTACACCACATCATTAAGCTCTTGGGTTACAAAAGGGTTTTAAGGGAGCACTGCAGCACTAAGGTGCAGTATTGGGTTTCAAGTGAAGAGATTCTATAGGAATTTTAAAGATTCCTTAGGAGCACCCTGATATTAAAAAAGGGAGCATCACAGTGATAATACAAATTAGTTATATTTTTTATTAAAAATCTAAAATGCATTTTATTAAATCCATCACTCACACATCCCTCCCCTTCATCTTATCTTGGCTGAGAGAGAAAGAAGAGAGTAATGGGAAGGGATGAGGAGAGAGAAGAGAGAGAAATTTTTCCTTGAGTCTCTTTCATTCATCACTCTAGTTGGGAAATGTGTTTTGATCATGGTAGGTAAACCAAATATTACTTATATTTTTAGTGATTTTGATTTTACAACTTTATTCTCCTAAACTTGATTAAAATGCACTACACCTTTTTATAGTTATTTTTGCAGTGTAACTTTTGATATGTGATATTTATGAACATCCTAAAAATTTTGACCAGTTAATATTTAAATTTCACTAGGTGGTTTTACTTATATGTCATTTTAATGTAAATGGTTAAAAAATAATAATATAAAATTTTTGTGAGTTAATGTGCTACATTTAGACATAGAATATATGGCATGCACATCTTTATTATTCATTTGATATAATATACATTTTTGATATACTATAGGCATATTATAAGCTTACTAACAATTATATAAATAATTGGATTGGGTGATTACCTGGTTAGGAGAGTAGATGTATTAGATTTGTCTTATGCTAAAAAATGTAGAGTTAGACCCAAGAAAACTTGGTTAGAAAATATTAGAAAAGACCTTTCTTTATTAGATTTAAAATAAAATTTAACTCCTAATATGAAACAATGGAGAAAAAGGATTCATTCAGATGACCTTACATAATGGGAAAATGGCATGATGTTGTTATTGTTGTACATTATTATTTGTGTGGTGTATTTGATGTGCTATTGTGCATTATATACTATGAAATATATGTAAAAGCAAGAAAAATTAGGCTAAATGATTAATAATTAAGGTTGGCTAGAGACATGTTACCTTATACAGAAGGGTCGGCTACTGAGCTTTTCTTTAAATAAGATTTATGGTCTAATTCTATGTGATATGAAAAGGGAGGTATATGAAGACTTATTATAATATATGTCGATGGGTTGGAAGTGATGACTTCTTTCATGAAAGCTACTTGACTAATGACTTATGATATGAGTCTAATTTAAGAAAACGTGATTGATGTTATCGAGACTAATTCCTATAGGGTTGGAATATAGGAATGAATACTGGAAAAAACATTATACATTGAAAAATTTCTAATCATGATTTTATTATTTTTATGTACATATAAAATTAACATACTTAATACATTACATAAGTCGCATGATATGTTAAGACTTTTATTTGATATTAGACATTATTTATCATGCACCATAATCTAAATTGGAAAGAATTATATATTTTACCTTTTATAGTAACAATCAGAGCTATCTAATTTTTTTTAAAAAAAAATAAATACTAGTGGAAATAAACTATTGATCAAAATATCAATATACATCTATAATAATTATCTAAAAGTCATAGACTTTAGTTAGGAGTCATAAATTACACACTATTTAACTACTTTTAAGCTTAAAATAATAACTAAACAAAATATAATAGTGAAACCTAAAGAATCATGTACATGATCAACCCTACATTCTTAAGCCAGAACCACTTCCTTGACATGAAATAAATTAACCACATATAATGAGCTTGGAAAGCCTAGTAGGACACTAAAACCTACCATTGAATTAACTCACAAAAGTATGAATAATAGTAATAGCCATTCTTATGGTCATGAATCTTTCTATAAATGGTAAAATATGTTCTAAATTAGTAATGTTGCATAAATCATAATCAATCATTCATATACATAAAGCCAAATTAGTACTTGTTAACTCAATAAGTGAATCATATCCATTGATAAAATTAAGGAATCTATACAAAACATTTGGAATCATAACTAATGAAGTTAAAGTCTCAATCATATAGAAATGGTATCATTTATCATACAAGATTCACATATATTTTATCTTGAATTATTCAATAAGCTTGTATTCATAAATCTAAGAAATGTAGTAAATAAAATGATTATAATTCATAGAAAGAGTTAAGCTATAAATTAAGAAAAATAAAATTTATACAATTATAAAAAATCTATAAAAAACTAAAAAAAGTATTATCATTTGTACAATATATCATAAGGAGTTCACACATACCGATTCATCAGTAGTATGTTGTATTTATTTTATTCATGTATCTTAATATGGGATATCTTAATCTTGGTATCAAAGATCTTGAATCTAGAAACATATTGGTAACAATACTTGCATTCATGTACATGTAATCATACTTAAGCGAAAAGAGAGTTCTGGCTTGTGTGGTGTTTTAATAGAAATGGTACCAATCTCATATTTATTAATTATTATCTTAATCATAATTTAATAATCAGGTAGCTCAGTATTAAGAGTCATCAACTCTTGCCCCATTGGATTATAAACTTCTTATAACTCCCTCTTAAATCTTAATCTTGATCTTGAGAATCTTAAGGATATCACCACAATCTCTTATTTAAAGAATATTTGTGAAGCCACCCTCATGTATGGGAAAAATCTTCTCTAGCAAGCCATATATTAATAACAAGCCCTTATTACTCACATTATCAGTATAAAAAACTAATAAAAATTGACATCTATGTAGTTAGGTTCCTACAATCATTCACAAGAGTTATCTTATTAGAATGATTGAGTTTAACTATCAAATAAAAATAAAAAATATAGGTTCAACCATAAAAATATAGAAAATCCTATCAAATTGTGTGAAATACTAATCAATAACATATCCAAGTTTATGTGATTAAAGACTGCTAAATTTAATAATACACAAATAAAATCACTTTGGGAAAAGTCAAATTGAGGAAAAAAAATCTTTGAAAATAAAATAAGGTTATAATGCACCTGCAACATTATGAAGAAATCTTGTAAAAGCTGGGAAATTAACTAAAGTTAATAAAATTCCATTCTCTCTCTCTCCACTCTCTTCCTTTCTCCCTTCTTCTTTCTCTACCTCCTTTTTCAAAATTTTTGATTGTTACATGATTTATATAGGAAAGTGATATGAATAGTGAGATATATACAAAGGGAACATGATTTATTTAAGCTATATGTCATACATGATACACATTGCATAACATATTGATATTATAAAACATGCATAAACACACAACACTATAAATAAAACTAATATAATTGATACAATTGATACCCAGAATAATGCATTTGATAGGACTATGATATACATTCATTCCGTAGATATATTATGATATGCATATAAAAAAGAAAAGTGTATTGATTTTATAGAGTTATATATGAACTATTTATAACTACATAGGATTGATTTAAACTACTGGTCTTTTCTATGGTTATTAATCATTTTTCACAGGACATACTATTGTATTGATTTATTACTCATATGATATGACATGTCTTACATTAACTGCTATATTCTCTTAAAATATATGTTCATCCGAATGTTGATTGAACGATTACATATATGCTATTTTCACTGCCTTATATTGATTGAAGTTGTAGGTTTTGGTAAACTACTAAGTTGTTAGCCCACTTCGTGGTTTTTTTTAGTTTTTAAGATTGGGTTAGGATCTAGTGGAGTGTGACAAATAGGCTATCCCAAGGTTTTGGTAAACTACTAATTCTTTATTTTACTTTATTTTTTTAGTCAAAATTATAGAATGATATACTAATATATTGATTGATCTCCTAATAATTATGTATGAATTTTAGAAAGTAAATAAAATTTAATATGTGTTTTGATAAACTTAATTTAGAGTTTCTTCTATTGATGATTATATTAATTAAAAGAAATTAGTGGCTCTATTAGGCTAATTAATAGATAAATGGACAATTCTTCCAAAATTTAACCCTAGGGAGTTACACCCATAATCTTAACCACCATATATTTATGTTATGGCTAGACTACATTTTAAATTATTTGGTTTTCCTTTTATTCCTTCATCAAGACTTTAGATCACATTATATTTTTAATCTATGAATGACCTATACGTAAGTCAATTGAAATGCAAGGAAGTTCAAAACAAAGTGGACATAATAAACATCAAACCTTACTCCTAGCAATACCTGCCTTCAAATTCATTATATATTTAAAAAATTAAATTAGCTAAATATGGAGGCTATGCAATAACAATTCAATAAAATAAATAAAATAAAAGTTGTTGCTATTCAGGTTCCTGAGTTTATGTTTTTGAAGATAGCAAGCATTATTGATTGCTTTTTTTATTTCTACTACTATTTGTATTGCATATATGTTTGTGTGTGACTAACATTTCATATATAATATGTGTTGAGATAGTTGCTACTTAGTTTATGTTTGATATTATTGCAACTTGTATGTTTTTAATGATTCCAAATATTATTGCTTTGATTAATATTTCTCCTAACATATTTTGGAATAATTATTTTACTCTTATGAGTACTAATAATATCAGGAAAATTATACTCTGAATTATTAAAGACTTCAAATCAAAGATCAGTTTAGAGTTTATTGTAATTTAACTTTGAATTTTCCATTTTATTGTGTATAAGAGAGTGTGATTGTAATTGAGTAACTGAGCCCACACACACCAGGAGAGAGTTTAAAATTCATATTTTTTTTAAACTGATCGTGCTGTATGATATCACTTTGTATGGGATGATCTGATCAATTATTTTTCCTAACGAGCAGTTGAACAAACAGAAATGAAAATATTTTTTCTAAGTATGGATCGTATGGGATGATTCTAGCTTCGTACAAGGACGAATCTCTCAGGTCTGTTCTCGCATGAAGATCATACGGGACGATCCTAGCTTTATATAAGGACAAAAATCATGGGTCTATTCTCACATGAAGATTGTACGGGACGATCCTAGCTTCGTACAAGGACGAACATCTCAGGTTTGTTCTCGCACAAAAAAAAATTCTAAGTGTGGCTCATACAGGACAATTCCAGTTTCATACAAGGATGAATGTCTCGTGTCTGTTCTAGCTCATTTCGTCCCAACATTTTATATAGACAAAATATAAAAAATTTTATATTGTTCACCCCGAACGAACTTGGTTTGTATCAGACAATGATAATGTATGAAGTGATTTCGTACTAATTCACAACAGGTTCATATGAAATAGTATTTGAATTGTTTATACGTATGAACATATGATCATACTATATGATCATGTATGCTCAAAATTGAAAATTTCAATTTTCTGGATTATTTTTTTTGTCATTTGTATAAAAGGTCCAATAAGAACTAACGTTAAAAAGTGTCATCTTCATGATTTTTTAAGGGCAATATAAGGAGGGAGTGTGAGAGAGTATTTGAGAGAGATTTCTTCCTAGTGGAGTATAAAGGATTCACAAGGTTACTCAAAGGTAAGGATCTCTGAGTGTGATTTATGTTTTTCATTCTTCCTCTTATCTTTCTAGATTGCTCGTGAGAAGATCTTTGAAGAAGATCTAGTTCTCTGCTGACACTTGGAGAGTGTGAAGAGCTGATAGTTCTTTGTCGATACTTGGAGAGTGTTAACAGCCGATAATTCTCTTCCGACACTTAGAAAGTGTGAACAGCCGATGGTTCTCTATCGACACTTGGAGAGTGTGAAAGGATGATGGTTCTCTACAGACACTTGGAGAGTGTGAACAGTCAAAGGTACTATGCCTATAATTATAGGGTGTAAAAGGACGATGGTTCTCTACTGCACCGAGGATTGGTGGAAGAGAAATTTGTAAAGGCTTCTCTGCCTTACTATGGGAGCAAAAGGAGATTTGCTTTGGTAATAGTGCAATACCTGAAGTGGGAGGCTTCAAAGAGTGGATGTAGGTCGTGTTTGACCGAACCACTATAAATTTCTCTGTCTTTTATTTTCTTTAATTTATTTACTGCAAGTTATTTTCTATGGTTGAAAAGTTTTATTTTAAAACTTTAATTAACTTTCTTTTTAAATCAATCAGTTTCATATTTTAAATCCAAGAGAAGTTTTAAATTAAAAATTCACCCCCCCCCTCTTAATTAGCCTTGGGATATTAATTTAGGTTTAACAACCTAATTTAGATTCAATTAGAATCAACAAGTGGTATCAGAGCATTGTTTCAAAATCATAAGTTTAGACTACTTTTTGAAAAATGAGCATGGCTACTTTGGAAACTGAAACACACAAGAAGGGTATTCAATCACTAGATCTCCTTTGTTTGACAACTTCCCTTTTTATTTTTGGAAAATATGCATGTTAAAATGTTTAAAGTCATTACATTAACTTATGTGGATCTTAGTACAACAAGGGTATATAAATCTAACTAAATTAGTTGATGGTATTAGAGTTGAAACACCCTTTGTAAATTGGACTATAGAAAAATGTGACTTAGCACAACTTAATGCACAATATTTAAATAATTTCTTTTATGCACTTAAGTTAGAAGACTACATGTGGGTTTCCACTTGCAAAAGTGGTAATGTCATATGGGATAGACTTTGTATTACTTACTAATGGACTAATGAAGTAAAATAATCTAGATTAAACATCTTGTTACATAACTATGAATTGTTTCATATGAAACCCAATGAATATTTTTCTAACATGTACATAAGATTCACTCAGATAGTCACTTCTTTGCATGTATTAGGTGGGGAACTAATGAATGCTAAAATGGTTAATAAAATTCTTCATTGTTTACCTACTGCTTATGATGCAAAAATAACTGATATTACAGAATCTAAAGATTTAAATGTTTACTCTATTAACAATCTTCTTGGTTCACTAATTACCTACGAGCAAGAAGTGAGTCAAAGAAATATTTATGCAGGTGAACAACAAATAGAGAAGAACATTATATTGAAAGTGGAGGAGTCGGAGAGTGATCTTTCACAATTTGAGGATGAGGATGACATTGCCTTGATAACTAGGCAATTCAGGAACTTTCTTAAAAGGAAGTAGAGGAGACGTAGAGGTAAGTTTAATAAGAATATTAAGATTTCTAATTATGTAATTTGCTATGAATGCAGAAAACCTAGACATATAAAAGCCACTCCTAGTAAGGAGAAGGTAGAGGAGAAATCAAATGTGAAGAAGGGCAAGAAGAGATTCGAAAGAGCTTTTTAGGAAGACTCGGCTTCAGATTGATCAGAAATAGAAATGGAGGAGGAAGTCACCAATTTGTGCTTAATGGATGATAATCTTGATCAGTCAGATCAAGAAGAGGTATGTGACTTAACCTATGCTGAATTGTTAGAAGTTTCTAAAAGAATTCATGATGCATATAGAAAGCTAAAGAAAATGCATGCTAGTCTGACTTTAGAAATGCAAGAATTACAAAGAGAACATGAAATCCTTAGGAATGATCATGCATTGATAGATAACAACCACATTAGCTCATTTGATTAATTTGATGACTTGAATAAGAAGAATGATATTTTAAAATCATACTATGCTCAATTAGAAAAAGAATTTAAAGATTTTAAGGATAAATCAAAAAATAAAGAGCATTATTTGAATTATAGTAATAATATGTTAAAATTTTAAACACATTTCTTAAATTAAAAATAAAAGCTCTTGAGGAAAATAGAAAACCACCAATACTTAAAGATTTTACTAATCCTATTTGGTTTAAAAAAAATTTAAAACCCAAGAAGAGATAGAGTAGTTATAAAAAATTAAGAAATCTATTTTTTGGAGTTAAATATTATTCTTATGACATGATTGGACACATTAGACACACTTATAATTTGGATAAAAAAACTCATTTAGTGTTACACACACTTATACTTTGGATAGAAAAACTCTTTTCAAAGAAATTAGGAGATGATATACTCATTGTACAAATTTATATTGATGATATCATCTTTGGATCTATAAATAAAATTCTTTGTGATGATTTTTCTAAAATAATGAGTAGTGAATTTGAGATGAGTCTAATGGGAGATTTGAGTTACTTTCTAAGTTTTAGCATTAAGCAAATTGAGGAGGAAACATTTCTTAGTCAGTTCAAGTAAGTTAAGGACATCCTTAAAAAGTATGAAATAGATAATGTTAAACCTGTTAGTACACCTATGAGTTCCTCGGATCAGTTGGATAAGGACCCAAATAGAAAATCTGTTGATCAAAAGAAATTTTGGAGAATAATTAGATCTTTTCTTTACTTGACTACTAGTAGACCCAATATTATGTTCAGTATTTATTTGTGTGCTAGATTTCAATCAAATCTAAAAGAATAACATTTGACAACAGTAAAAAGAATTTTGAGAAATCTCTTGGGAACTTAGAACTTAGGGATTTTATATCCTAAGTTTATCTCTTCATTTGAAATAATTGGATATTCAAATTTGGACTTTAGTGGTTGTAGGATTGATAAAAAGAGTACTTCTGGAACTTATTAATTTATAAGAAATTCTTTAGTTTCTTAATCTAGTAGAAAACATAATTTTGTAGCCCTATCTACTATTGAAGCTGAATACAATGTCTTAGGAAGTTGTGTGGCATAAGTTCATTGGTTGAAATAATAGTTAATTGATTTAGGATTTATAATAGGCATAATTCTAATTTATGTGATAACACTAGTGCCATTTGCATTTCAAAAAATCCTATTCAATATTCTAGAACCAAATATATAGATATAAGGCATCATTTCATAAGGGATATAATATCCAAAGAAGAATTTGAATTGAACTATGTATCAACTAAAAATCAACTTGCATATTTTTTTACAAAATCACTAGCCTTTGATACTTTTAACACATTAAGAATAAGGCTTGGTGTGATTGATCTTAATGATTAATTAAATTTTTCTACAAACTTGATATGTATTTTTATGTATTTTCTATTTTTGTATTTTATGTTGCTTATTTGTGTTTGTGATTTTATGTTTTTGTTTTTATGTTTCGTGTGATTTTGAAATATTTTCATATCAAATTTCTTGTTTCTGATCGATCATGTGAATTTTTATAAGTGTTATATTCGTACTGTTTGAAATTATTTTCATCCTATACGAATTCTGTAATATTTCAATCATTATTTTGAACTTATTACGTAATATTTTCATTTTCTAATATATATCATACTGTATGATCTCTATATCATCCCAGATGATGTGTATTTATTCATATGTACATACCTAGACAGTTATCTGGGAAGAATCAGTTATTATAATTGATCGTACGTATGAACCATTAGTTTGTATGTACAAACCACATGTCATGTAATGTGGGGGATGAATCTAACAGTCATTAAAATGATCTTAAATAACTGATTGATTCAAACGAACACCTGTTCGTCTGTATGATCGTATGGTACAAAAGCCTGTATGAAAAAATGCATTTTAACTTGTGTGATTATGAAAAGTCATTTCATTTTGAACGTTTTCGTTCATACATATGAAATTTATTTTGTCATGTATGAATCATCAATCATACGGTACGAACCTATTTCTGTATGTATGAAAGATCATTTTTTTAAATATGAGGGCTTTGGAATTCATTTTCATTCACTTCAATAGCCTTTTTCCAATCCTTCAAATTTTAGTAATGGCTAGTTCTAACAAGAGGGGTGAACTCACTAAGGGACTGCCTTCCATGGGTAGAGATGATAACTTTCTATCCAAGGCTAACAAGGATTCTTTTTTTAGGTTTGTTTCATCAAAAATTACACACTCTAGAATCCTACTTCAAGAGGATATTCACTTTCAAGTGATGCCTATTTTTTCCACCACTCAATTTGCATTTATCCACACTTTAACTTCTACATCTGATTTTGAGTGCATTGAAATAAATAAAGTTACTAGAGGGTTTGAACAAGTATGTCATTTGCCGAGGGTCTCTTCTTTAAACCAAAATACAAGGGTCATTCAGCATGTCCTTAGAACCTCTATTATTCCTAAAGCTGGTGACCATATTAATATTACTCCTCTTTTGTCCATTGTTACTTACCTTATCATGACTGGTCAACCTATAGATGAAGCCTAACTTATTATTGACTATATTCATGGCCTTTTTGAAATTGGATATGTCTCTCATAAGAGGAAGAAGAATATTGCTTTAGGACACCTAGTGACATATATCATTGAGAAAAAGTATAATCTTATTCATCCTAATCCTCTACTTGAATTTCCTATCTACTTCACTGATGCTTTATTTCGAGCACTTTTTGGGAGAGATGATAATACAAGTGAGGATTCTGAGGGAGAAGGGGGAGCACCTGTACATATACCTGTGCTTGCTCATGGACCTGACTTTCAGGAGATAATCCAGCACTTTGATTGACTAGAGAGTCATTTTGATCAGCACTTTGATCAAATTCAGACTCATATAAATCAACAAGATGCACAATACCAGCAGGACATGGGTTGGATTCGAGGTCAGCTCGACTCGGTGAATACCAATGTAGCTATGATGAATAGCTATTTTTTTATCTTCAACTAGCCACCTTCTTTAGATCAGGGCCCATCAGATCTATAGATGTACTTCTTGAGTGTTGTCTTTGCCAGTCCTTAGGGATATGATGTGATGATTTTTGTAGTTTTTGTACTTGTGTTTATTTAGTGTTTTCTATACTTATCTTGTGTCAGATCTTTGATGTTGTTATGTTTTTTTTTTCATGATTTGAGATAGATGTTTTGATATAAAATGTGGTTCATTGTATCATCTTCATATTGATATATAAAAAAAATGCCTTGTTTTATTTAGTTGATTTTGTTCTTTGTTTGAAATATTAGTTTGCCTATATGATAATCCTAACTTAATTGATCTAAAAAGTGTTATAATATGAACTGCATTACAAAAATTAATTTCATTATGAAATCTAATTTTTTAAAAAATATAAGTTAAATTATAACTCGATCAAGTTAAGACTATAAATCTCAGGTTCTTCTTAGGCATATATAATTTAATATTATTATTGCAATTTTGATGTCTTATTATTTCTTATTTCTCTTTCCAATATAATTATCTTTGTACTTAGAGAAGTTTGAGTTTTTGGATTATTTATTTTGGAAAGATCAATTAAAATTTTCTGAAAATTATATAAGTGTAAAAATATCGAAAGAATGCACAATGGTTCACAAATTGAAAAGAGGTACAAAATTAGCCCAAATACAAAAATATGTTCAAAGTTTGCCACAAATATTTGAAAAGATGCGTAATATCGCCAAACAAGTGTATGGAAAATATTATTTCCTCGTTTCAACATGCACTACGATGAAGAAGATTTAGGATAGGTTATGCATTACATATGAAGGTTCTAGTGAAGTCAAATAATCTAGGTTAAATTTATTACAGCATGAATACAAACTTTTTAGCATGAAACCTTATAAGACTATCTCAAACATCTATACTATGTTTACTCATATAGTGACATATTTGCATGCTTTAGGTAGAGAACTTTAAAACTTTCAAATGGTTAACAAAATTTTATGTCACTGCTTGATAATTTTGATGCCAAATTCACTACTATATGTGAATCAAAAGATTTGAATGCTTATTCTATTGACAATCTAATTAGTTCACTCATTGCCTATAAGCAAAGTGTGAGTCAAAGACTTTTGGATGCAACTGATGAGAGTACTATAGTTTTATAAGAAAAATACATGGATGAATGCAACTTGATAGATGATGAGATTAAGGAGTTAACATTGGTAACAAGAAAATTCAAAAATTTACTAAAGCACAAGTATAAGCATAAAAAAAAGTAGAGCTAAGATAAAAATGATAAAAATGGTAAGTTTTTCTATAACTTTATTTGCTTTGGTTGTAGGAAATCTAGACTTATGAAATATGAATGCCAAAATTTAAAAAACTTATCCTGTAAAGAAAAAAAAAATGTAATAAAGGCAAATGATAAGAAGCAAGAAATCTCACAAGCAGACCTACCTTCAGAATCAATAGAAATGGAGAAAAATGATGAGGTAAAAAACTTATGCTAAATAGTCAATAATTTAATTGTTAATTTCGATCAGGTATAAGTATGTTAAGGTCTATTTATGTTTTTTGTTTTATATTTTGTGTGATTATTTATATGTTTTGTGTGTTTGATTTTAATTATATTTTAAGCATAATTTAATGTTTTAATTTTTTTATGTATGTTATTATTTTTTTCTACATGTATTTTAATTTTAAGTGTTCTTTTTATTTCTTCTTTGTTTTAATGTCAAAGGGGAATAATATATTGTGGTTTGTTTTATTTGTGGTTAGTTACTGTTGTTCATAATTGTTTTGTTATTTATTTTTTAAAATTTTTATTGTTAAGTTTTAAAAATTTATTTTCCTTAAAAAATAAAAAATCTCCCCATTTTAAAGTAATTCTCTTAGTGAGGGGGAGATAAGGAGAATATAATATTAGTTTGCAAATTTAATAACAATATTTTCTATAGTAAAAATGGGAGAGGTTGTTGCAACTTAGGATCCTAAGTTTATGTTTTTTATGATAGAAGTTATTATTGATTCCTTTCTTTATTTCTCCAGTGTTTATAGTGCATATCTATTTATGTGTGACTAATATTTCAGGTACAAGATGTACTATTATTTGAAGATTTAGAGCTTAAGATGAAATAGAATAGGTTATGTTGAAAGAGTCTTTAATTTTCACTTATTTATTGTTAATTTCTTGAGTCAAGTCCACTAATGGTGTCACTACAGGAAAATCACTAATTTCTGGCGGAATTTTCCGGCGGCTTGTTGGCGGCCACTTTTCTGGCTGCTTTTGGCACTTTTCCGACGGCTTTTTCACATGGAATTTTCCGGCGGCTTTTCCAATTTTCTGGCGGCTTTTAAAAATTAAAAAAAAAATAAATAAATTTTAAACTATTTTAATAAATTATTATTAAAAGTTATATTAACTATTTAATTAATATTCATTTTAAAATAAATTAGTTAGTTAATTTTTATTTTATATTAAATATTAATTTTTATTTAAAATTAAAATCCACTTAAGAGGCTTTTAATTTTCCTAAGTTAAGGGTTTAATTTTGGTCAGTTTGATATATTTATTTTAATTTTTTTTATTTAATTTTAACTTTTTTTAAAATTTTTAGGAGTTTTAGTTTTTATTAAATTTTTTTTTTGAATTAAATAAATAATTAATTTAATGGATTTTAAAAGCAATGAGAATTTTCCCTATAGTAGGACGTGTCACTAAGTTTAAGTGTTA